>NC_081434.1:6429072-6588272 GCF_949786415.1 Peromyscus eremicus
ATTTCTATTAACCTATATGCTGCCCCAAGGCTCATGGCTTTTACTTCTATCCAATTTTGTGTGTCCAATTCCCTCTCTATCTGGCTGGTGACTCCTCTGACTCCATGCTTCCTCATCCCATCATTTTCAGCTTGGCTTTCCCACCTAGCTTTATCCTGTTCAGCTATTGGCCAGTCAGCTTGCTTATTATACCGATCATAGCAACATATATTCACATAGTGTACAGAAGTTATTCCACAGAACTTGAGAGAAAATATTTTTCTTTTTATTTTGAGGAAAATGAAGTATTATTGTATAGCATTTGGGGTTTGTGATATATACATTTAAACTCACATTAATTGTTTAGGAAACAAAGATCAGATCATTCATAGTGTGGGTTGGATCACCCTCAATCAATATTTTTCATTTGTATAAAGATACTAGTACTTTTTTTAATTTTGAAATTAAAATGACATCATTTTCTCCCTGTTCTTTCCTCCTTCCAATACTTTCCATGCACTCTACCCCCTTGATCTTTATCAAATTCATGGTCTTTACTTATTTAATTGTTGTTACATATTATCCCTAAGTATATAGCAACCTACTCAGTCCATATAACGTTACTTTATATAAATGATTTCAGGGTTGACCTATTAGTATTACATAACCAATGTGGGGAGACTCTCCCCTAAAGAAGATTATTGCTCTCATTCTCAGTATTCCTTAGTTAACTGTAATTTTGGGGGTTTTGTTTGTTTGTTTGTTTGTGTTTGTTTGTTTTTCTTTTTCTTTTTTGGTTTGGTTTGGGTTTTTTTTTTTTTTTTGTCTAGGGTTGAGGCCTCATGAGCTTTCCCCCTTCCATTCTAGCATGACTAGTGATGTCATCCTTGTTCACAGCCATGTTGATAAGAACCCATGGGTGTAGCGTCTGACATTCCTAGGAGACACCGGCTCAAAGCAAACTTCCCATTTCTTTGGCTCTTACAATCTTTCCATCCCCTCTTAGGTTATGATGCTTGAAACTTGGGTCTAGGTGTTGGTTGTAGATGTATCAGCCAGTGCTGGGTACCACGTGGTCATTTGTTCTCTGCATTTTTGATCAGTTGTCATTTTCTGTAGTAATCTCTGTCTGTTGGAGGGAGGCATCTCTTTGATGAGAGGTGAAGCTTATCTGTGACAATAAGGATAAATATTTATAATAAAGTTAAGAATTTTCCTAGTTTGATAAAGTGGTAGTTGTAAGTTCTCCTCCAAGATTCATGGCTTCACTAGCCGCACATATTTGGCGAGGTTTCCAGTACCAGGCATGCTTTCCCTCTTGTTGAGTGGGCATTATGTCAAATGTGAGAGCTCTTAATTACTGCCAAGATATGCGTGTCACTATTGTGCCCTTAGGGCTAATGTTCCATGCTGGTAGTTGTTTTACTTCATAGGTATCATAGCTGGGTAGGGCTACTGGTTGCTTCCCTCCCTTGGAAGCTTCTGGTATCATAAAATCTACTCCTCTGGAAGCAACATGGATCCTCTGGTTCCTGTCTGAATTACATGGTGGCTTCAGCAGTAGGGACCTACCTTCAACCTCCAGGAGGTTGTCAGGAGCAAGAACAACAACTTGTGTTTTGGGAATCTTTTGGACAACCATTACTAAAAACTCAAAAGCAGACTTTTGTAACCCGCTATTCCTCTCTGTAAACTGCTATACCTCCTCTCTACTGCACCCTCCCAAGGTCCCTAGTTTCTGAAGTTACTCCAGGTTATATACTCATATCTGAAACTTGGAGCTAAGAACCACAGATGAACGAGAACATTTAATGTTTGTCTTTCTGAATCTGGGCTAGCTGACTCCATATGATCTTTTCTAGTTCTACTCATTCACCTGAAATTTTCATTCTTTTATTTTTTTCTTTACAACTAAATAGCATCCCATAGTAGATGTGTATTATATTTTTATTATTCATTCATCAATTAAAGGTCATATAGGTTGCTTCTATTTCCTGGCTATTGTGAATAGAGATGCAATGAAAAAGTCTGAGCAAGCATCTGCACAGTAGGATGTCAAGTCCTTTGGGCATATGCTAAAGAATGATACAGTTAGGTCATATGGTTTATGCTTAGTTTTTGGGGAGTTCTCCACACAGATTTCCAAAGTGTCTGGACCAGTTTGCAATCTCACCAACAGTGGGAGTTCCCTTTTCCTCTCATCTACCCCAGCATTTCTTGTCAGTTGTGTTGTTAAGGTCCTAGCACTGCTTAACAACACACTGCTTGGTATCTCACTGAGAGATAACATTGGTGGGCAACCCCCAACTGACAAGACAATATGATTCCAATGCATAGAACAGACACAGCATATAATCAGCTGCTTTATGGAGTTTTATCCATGTGGTACTTGACTCTACTTGTGTATATCACTTATTACATCATTAAGTGGAATATTAGTTTAATACAAAGAGATAAAATCAGATGCATGAGCAATTCCAAGCAATTTTATTACTTGAAGCTAAAACAGACAAGAACATCTCCACTTATTGTAAACCCTACAGTATTTTGACTTCTGTAACCCACCTCTACTACCACAGCAACTCCTGTTTTGATATTCTCTGACCTATACAAAATCGTTACACCACAGAAAAGGTTTATTCACCATAAGTCTTTATTAAGTTAATAAGTCTTTAAAATGTATCATGTATTGAACAATAAAACCCTTTCCTGAAAAATATTGAAGTTCTTGACATAACAAACAGTGGTCTATACATATTATAGTTTTTCAAAATACATAGCAAAACTATAGTAGATGATTGTCTACACATCCTACAGTATGTCAAAAATAATGTGCTAAAAATGGGGAATCTTAAATTTCACACACTACTAGAGAAGAAAAATAAGATATGGATGGTAAATGTATTCTGTTATTTAATGTGAAATTTAAAGAAGGAATTCATAGAGGTGGGAGGACACATACCCAGTTACATTGGTTTAATGAGTCTTTGCCTTGAAACTTTAATTTTTATAATAAGATAAAGGGGTTGTTGTTTTTTTTGGTGATGTTTACTACGTCTAAAGACATCTGAAAGCATGTCTGAGCTCGTGTTGCATTTTCTGAAGAATCTGAAGTTTTCTTTACATAAAAAGCAGACGGGTTGCTCACTTTGTTTTTGAATTTGAAGGTGGTGATATTATTTTGTTTTGTTTGTTGTTCTTTTTTTTTCTTTTTTAGAAAAAAACAGGTGTGACAATCATTTTCTCCTGAGACTGTATTAGCACATTTAATTATGAAGTTCACAGGCAGCTATCTGAGTTCCTTTCCAGGCAGATGGTGAATGTGGTTTTAAAAGACAAGAAAAGGAATTTTTAAGAACCATTTTAGAGCAGAGAGTGATTTCTTCTTCCCTCACGGATGTGTTGACCCCACAATGAATGCTGACGGGAGTCACAGAGCAGCATTTCCAACGCATTCCCCTTTAATTAGTTGTCAGGTGGCCAGACGTGGTGAAACTACCCTCACATGATCCAAAGAAGCATCATGGACTGGTAGCAACTTTTTTTCAAAACACTTTATAACCACCAGCTAATGACAATCTCACAGTGCTCCTGCAGATACAAAGGTAAAACACTTCACAAGTTTCCTTTTACTGAGTCCCCAGAGAGATCAGTCCCCAGAGTCACCAGATAGATGGATAGGGACAGAAGTTGAAGTGAGTTCTGAACTGCAAAGATTCATTTTCCACGTCAGCATCAGCTCCTCAAACAGAATGCTTACTTTTTAGTATAATGAGGTCTTTGATATCACAATTATTAACTTGCTTTCCCATTGCTCATTCATTTTTCCTTCATAGCTAATAGAAATCCAATGCTGTTCATCCTGGCCATTGTTGAAGAAAAAATTAATCCTTACACATACTTGTCAACAAAGCAGAGAAGAATTTCTTCACAACTATAGCAATATGATAGAAATGTTCAATTCAATACTGAGAAGGCAGCAGGGATTCATAGCCAAGCAAGAGTGTGAGGGGTCAATAAACAGAAAGGCACTTAGAGAAGACACTAGAAGTAAGGGAGCTCTCAGTAAACTGACCTGACAGGATTATTAGTAAAATCAGGCCAAGACTTCTATATCAGAGGTGGAGATGAAGAATGGGATCAGATCTCAAGGATGATCATATGACTGACTTAGCAGAATTCCTTACCAAGATTGTCTCAGCTGACCAAAAATAGGGCGGAGCCAAAGCAAAACCTGGTTGACTGAATCAGAGGATGTCAACCAAGTCTTTTCTGGCCAGTTACTCAGCAGCAGGTCTGAACTTCCCTGGGACCTGTGTGCTATGCATTACATAGTCTCCTTTTACGTTCTGTAAAACAACGTATCGGGGGAAGGAAATTCAGCAGGAGCGATTTTCACTTTGTAATATCAGCACTGTCTCTTTCCCTCACTTCTCTGCTTCATGAAATGTACCACTGTCACGACCCCTGGGGTTAAAGGCCCTTGTGCTAAAGGAGACAGGATGGAGGCCGGGCAGAATGGTGAGACAAAGAGCTGCTGGTGTAACCCTAGGCTGCTGCCTCCACGCCTCTTGTTGATGAGAGAAAAAACTAAGCCATCCTCCAGATTACAGAAAAAGAAATGTTGCCTTATACATACCCCTCTTACTTTAATAGAGTATTCAAGGCAAATCTTTGAATAGAAAGTTAAGTCTCAAAAGATAATTATGAAAAAATTAACATACATCTTTCTTTATGCATTTGTGCAATGTTTCCTTAAACAAGAGACCACAGAGAAGAATCTGGAATCACCTGAGAAAAAAACAAACAAGTCCATTGTGTATACATACCCTATTTTCCGTGGTCATTCTTTTGTTAATTCTGAGCAGTACACTGAGGAACAGAAGCATGCCGGTATCACAGTAGTACACCAACATCAGTTCTTGCCAGTTCCCACCCAGGAACGGAACCACTGGATCATATGGAAATTCTACCTTCAACTTTTGAGGAACCTCCATAGTGATTTCAATAATGGCGAGACTAACACACATTCCTAACCAATAGTGTGCAAAGGTTCCCTTTTCCCTGCTCCCTCAATAACAGTAGTTGTTTATTTTGTTATTGTTTCATTTGTTATTTTCAGCATGACCCACCGTTCTGATTAGGGAAAGGTGGAAGCTCAATGTGCTTTTGATGTGCATTTCCCTGGTGGCTATAGATACTGAACCTTTTCCCCTGTATTTACTGACCATTTTTATTTCTTCATTGGAAAAGTGTCTATTCTAGCCAAATGCTCATTTGGCTATTGGGTTATTTCGGGAAGTTGGGGGAGGTCACTGGGGTGTGTGTGTGTGTGTTTCTTTATATCTTTAGAAATACAAATACTCTGTAAAAAGTGTATTTGGGGAAGGTTTTTCTCCCACCCACAGGCTATCTCCTAACTTTATGGGTGTTGCTTTTGCTATGTCGTAACTATTGACTCCATGCAGCCCATTGGCTAATGCTCACTATTATTTCCTGAGCTACTGAAACCCTGTTCAGAAGATGATGGTGATGTTAAGTCCTCCTGCTTTCTTTTTTTACTCAGTATAAGAGCCCAGCCCATGTGTCTTAGTTAGGGTTTCAATTGCTATGAAGAGCCACCATGATTACAGCAACTCTTATAAAGAAAAACTTTTCACTGGGATTGGCTTACAGGCTCAGAGATTCAGTCCATTATCATCATGGTCATACATGGTAGTGTGTAGCAGACATGGTGCTGGAGAAGGAGCTGTGAATTCTACATCTTGTTCCACAGGCAATAGGAAGTGAACTGAACTCGTCTTAGCTTGAGTAGGAAACCACCCACAGTGACACGCTTCCTCCAACAAGGCCACACCTATTTTAGCAAGGCCACATCTCCTAATAGTGCCACTCCCTATGAGCTTATGGAGGCCAATTACATTCAAATTACCACACTATGGAACCCTGCTGCCTACATGAAACATTTTTTCCAACACAACTAATCCAATCTAGAAACTTCCTCACAGACACACCCAGTGCTTAGTCTCCTAGGTGATTCTAGATCTTGTCAAGTTGAAAATCAATATTGCCTGTCACATAGGTATGCCAATTCTTTTATTCAAATTTTGCTTTATGGTTTAATTAAATATTATTATTTTCTTTATGTTATCTTCTATTCTGCTATATAAATTTACTCCTGACTTCTGGAACCCGGTGCCTGTGGTGTGACACCTTGCACTGCCTTGGTACAGTGGGAAGGGGCTTGGACCTGCCTAGGCTCAGTGTGCTGGGCTCTGTGACTCCCCATGGGAGACCTTGATTTGGGCGATGTGGGGATGCGGGGTGACTTGGGAAAGAGGGCTTGGGGGTAGGAGGAGGGAGGAGGGGGGATCTGTGGACAGTATGTGGAGTGAGTAGAAAATTTCTTAATGAAGAAAAAAATAGTTCTTATTTCTAAAAAATAAAGAATAAAAAATAAATTTACAATTTACTCCTGAACATTTAATCATGTTGTCACTATTATAATAGTAGAGTTTATTTGCAATTTTGCTAAAATAAAGACCATTTTTTGTTCATGTAATATATCCATGACTGTTGTATAAGTTTCCTAGATGGGCTGGAGAGATGGCTCAGTGGTTAAGAGCACTGACTGCTCTTCCAGAGGTCCTGAGTTCAATTCCCAGCGACCACATGGTGGCTCACAACCACCCATAATGAAATCTTGTGCCCTCTTCTGGCCTGCCAGGACACATGTAGGCAGAACACTGTATCCATAATTAATTAATAAATAAATAAATCTAAAAAAATTAAATGTTTAATAAAAAAAAGTTTCTTAGAGGTTGAAACATTCCATCCTGCTGGGAAGCTCCTTAAGCAGGAAGGTGAACAACTCAAAATAGCCTCAGGAAGTCCCTGAAACTGACCAGATTCACTAGGCCCCTCCCTGCCAGAGTAAGCAAGAAAGGTTGCTGACAGTCACTCTCAGAGGAGCCGAGCTACAAAGACTCTCAGACAGGCCACACTGAAAAGAAGACTCTAAGACCAGACCAGCTGCCTGGAAGAGGTTCAGACCAAGTGAGTCATGTGGAAAGGACACTCTCCAACCTGTTGAGCTGCTTGCAGGATGTGCAGTGAGCTCCAGGTTCCCAGCTTTTGTGAGCTGTTGCCTATGCTGGGATGGGCTTTGGTGATGTAGCTGTCTTTGAGTCATTTCTGCTCCTGTAGTAACCCCTCACCCACATTCCTGTAAGTAATCCCAATAAAACTCATTGGTTCATTATTTGGACTTCGGTGGTATTGATACTTTGGTCTTTCTTTGGCTCCGTATCTGGGATGAGTAGACACATGTGTTGCATCTCCCCAGGAAAAGTTTGTCACACAATAATGACCACCTTTATTGATAAAGGATTTCACTAATTTTCTCATATATATGCACATATATGCTGTTCTTTATTTAGTGAAAACAAGGAGTAGAGGAGTGACATGGTTACCAAGTGATGCTGAACTTAAATCTACCACATGAATATAGGCCATTGTCCCTGTGTAGAGATGGGAAAAACAGAACGTCTACTTTGTCTACTTGAGATTTCTATAAACGTGTGAGATGATTAAACCAATTTCATATATTTCTCAATTTCCATATTTTAAATAGCTCTTTGCATTTCAATTAATATTTGTAGTATTTCACAGATTAATAGTCTAATAAACATGCTGTGGAACTGCTTTTTTAGTAAAAAAAAATAGCATGCTAGAATTTGATGGAATTTCTAGTTTCTATTTTTAACTTCACATTTTGTATTTCATATCTATACAATGTATTAATTTATCACTCACTATTTTCAGTCTACAGCTATAAACACGAATAATGAAAACCCAATGTTTTACATCAAGATTTTAATGCAGCCTCCATGTGCTTATCTCCTCCATCTCTGCATTCCCTATGAAGTGGCACTGAGACAACACAGAAAGGGGTCTACTCCATGACACCGAACTCTGCGCAAGGAAACAAGCTGTATCCAATCAGCACTGGATCCCAATATTTAACATATCACTAGGCATACTTCATAGCTAAATATGTTTAATGTATAGAGTTTTATATTCCACAAATCCATATTGACTAATTTTGTCTTCAAAACTAACCTACGAAAAGACATTTTGTCATTATTCTCATTTGTCAGATGAGGAAACAGACTATGAGCTGCTCAGAGAATGATTACAGAAGTAGTGTGGTCCTCTGGTTCCTCATTTCATTCATTCATTTTTACAGAAGTAGTGTGGTCCTCTGGTTCCTCACTCCATTCATTCATTTTTACAGAAGCAGTGTGGTCCTCTGGTTCCTCACTCCATTCATTCATTCTTACAGAAGCAGTGTGGTCCTCTGGTTCCTCACTCCATTCATTCATTTTTACAGAAGCAGTGTGGTCCTCTGGTTCCTCACTTCGTTCATTCTTTTTGTTGGCTGTCTCATCATGAGTCTCTTCCTCCAAATGAAAAACATGGTTTTGTTTGGATGTTTAATCAGATCTGTAATTTAATCAGTCATACTGCCTTTTACAGTCTTTTTTTCCATTACCTTCATGCTTATTTTTCTAAGTAACTTGGTCACATTTCACACACACATACACACACACACACACACACACACACACACACTTTTAGTTTCAGACCTTCCTTGCTCCACTGTAAAATAAATATTAACAGCATCTCATGAGCATGTATAATCTGATAAAAACAGAGAAAATAGAGTCCTTGGTTATTCAACTTGTATTTATCATCACCTTAGGTCTATAATTTCTATTTCAATATATGCTATATATCCAAATCATAATGTTATTTAAAACTGTGGTCAATTTTGTGGTTGAAATTATATGGTTTCCAGTGTAAAGTTAAATTCTTATTTCGTTATCTACAAAATTGTGATTTGAAATAATGTCTTATTTTCTATGGAGGCTTTTAAAATAAATAAATGATACTTTTATTTACTCCTGCAGGATTTTTATACATGTTTAGAATATATTTTGATAATACCCATTCCAACTTCCCCTTTCCATGTCACCTTTCAATGTCATGTCCTCTTCTTCCAGCCCCCAGTGAGTCAAATTAATGGTGCCTGTATGTGCATAGGTATGGGGTCGTTCACCAAAGCATTGGAAGCCAATCAGAAGCCTCACCCCTGAGAAAAGTATGATTTTTCTCTCCCCTGGCAGCTGTCAATTGCAGATAACCCTCCACCTGGAGACATGACCTTGTGAGTCTCTCTCTTATCCATGCCACAATGTTGACTGGCAGGTTCTTGAACAGCTCTAATACAGGTAACCACAGCTGCTGTGAGTGAGCACAATGGCCCCATTTTATCTCCAGAGGACACTATTTCATGGAAGTCCTCCCCAACATCAGGTTTTCACAATCAATCATTTTACTCCATCTTCCATGATGGTCCCTGAACCTTTTAGGGTGGGGATAATATAGATATCTCACTTCGAGCTGAGCACTCCATGGTCTTCTATTCACTTCAGGTTGACCAGTTGTCCGTCTCTGGATTAACCACTACCTACTACAAGAAGTAGCTTTTCTGGTGAGGGTTGAGAGATGCACTAAGCCACGGATATAAAGCAAGTATTTAGAAGGTGGTTCAATACTATGTCTGCTTAGAAAAGTAATAGTTTTTCTCATATGACTTCATATAAAACCTATGATCTCCTCAGCCATAGGTTCTTGGCAGGGTTTACAGTATCACCAATGACTTTGCTCTTAGGAATCAATCCAATCACAAAGCCACTAATTAGCTCCAAAACATTTGCGCCACTCTTGCACCTATGGCCATATTTTGCTAAGTAACTTAACATCAGTGGCAAAGCTCTTGTTTACCAGGTTAAAAAGTACATGCACATCTTCTTGCCTTCCTAGTCTCCCAGTTTCTATAAACCTAGGTCACTTCCACCATTTGGCTCTTGTGAATGGGTACCCATTACCATGAGTTCTAACAGTAACCCTTCAAGACTCTGTTTGGAATTGATGGACATATGGTAATCATGTCCTGGATATTCTGAGGAGTGACCAGACCATGTCTACAGTGGGTATACTGTTTTACAGTCCCTCCTGCAGTGAGAAGATCATAGAGTTTCACACGCTGCTCATCCCACCAATACTTGTTATTTTCTAGTATTTCTGGGCTTTGTTTTTAATCCTTATGGATTTGAGATGGTATTAACCATCATCTAAATCATTTGCTGTATCCATTCTATGGCTGAGCATACAAGAAGGTCCCATAAATATTCCATAAATATTCATGGAACTAAAGTGAAAAAGAGCCACTCCCAGTGCACCTCCTATGATGTAACCCCATCTCAAGGGCACTGGGCAGGGAGCCCGTTTTCTCTCACTTCCACCTTTGCTAATGCAACCTCTAACTTTCTGCTTCTTTACACTGCACGCTTATACATCTATAGGACTAAAATCAGAGCTTTCAAGAGTGAATATGAAATTCCTTAGTTGCGCTAGTTAACAAAATAATGGCTTTCAAATATGTGTGTGTGCATGCATATGTGTTTATGTGTACCTTCTGCTGTATATGTAAAAGTTAACATATACACAATTATGTGAGGAAGGATAATATTCAAGGTGACCTTGTGTCAAATGCATGCATTAGAAGCAAATTTTAAAATTACCCTAAATTAAAAACATTAAGGACTGTGGGGTTATATTACATGGGATGATGTTTGTTTGTTTGTTTGTTTTTTTCTCATGTGCCAGGCTTCAGAGACATGGTGATATTTGGGAGTATTTTTTCTATGTTTATTTTTTTATATTGTGTTAAGTGTTCAGAGCAACATTTGTGCTTTTCTGCAACTAGGCAATAATTAATTCAATCAAGAAGCACTAATTAATTACCTGCTAAATATAAGTACTGTGCTACGCCTAGTGGGCTCAGAGAAGACCAGAAGGCCTTGACTTATTTATAAGTGGCACATTCTAGGGACAAACATCCCATGCCGAGAGATCCTCAAGCGAACAAACACAGTCGCTAAATGCAAGATTTGAAATGTAAAGGGTAAGAAAATCTCAGCCATTCATAACATTCCAGGCGAAATTACTTGATTCTAAGGACAAGCTATACTCCTATCATTCACTCTATCAGTTTGATTGAAGTCATTCGGTACACCACATGCAGTCCATCAAAAAAGCCCTGGCAGCCTGACACTGTTCCTTCCGTCTGTAATAACGTGAAGTGCAGGAAATTGAAGAGAAGGTTGAACCAATTCTGTGAACCATTCAAAACAGTGTTCCTAGAAGCATCTTCCTTTGGAATACCAAACATTTCAGTTCAGAACTTGAAAATCAATTAAGAGTAGTGACAGAGCAGTGAGTGAAAACACACCAGAAGAAAGCAAACTGATGAGCGCTCGCAATCAGGATTCATGAAATTCCTGCCCTGTGCATGACAGGAAAAAACAGACAAAGATGGTCTAGTCACCATTGCCCTCCACTCTCCAATAAGGAAGATTATAGTTATCCCACACATAACAGACACAAGCAATGAACCCAAAAATAGGCCACAAACAGCCTAGAGCCCACACTTCTGTAACCTTAGTCCCAGCCTGGTGATAGCCCTTGACTTAATGAGGTCTCTTGTTAGTTTGATAGATTATTAATCATTTAGCAACATCACCACACCACACTATAATTGCAAAACATTTTGGAAATATATCCCTTCTCTGTCACTGTGGCACATCAGTTATTTTACCAGACAACAGTAAAGATGGTGAGATATTTAAGAAATAAAAACTAAATAACTTCATCTATGCCATACTAATTTTATTTCTCCTTCCATACACAATTTTTGTTCCTACTCATGAGCTTCATGTCATACTGTTTTATCTTCATATATCATCCATAATCCCACTAACAATGTTCCATGAAAAGTATCTATGTTCTCTCCTCCTCACCGCTATTCTCTCATCTGAATAGTGTTTTATTTGACTTTTCACGATAACCTCTGTACACATTATAGCACAGTAGGCCTGTGCTTCGGACTCTGCGTTTTATATGATTTCATAAGATACGTTATTTATGAACTGTGTTGATAAGAAGTAAAAGTAATCCAGTTATCCAGTTGAAAATGGTCACTGTTGGCAGACATCACTAAATCACTGTTGATGATATTAATTACAAAGATATATAATAAACAGAACTGGATATGAATAGTTCTAAAATATGTTAACAGCTGTAAATTTACATAAAGATCAAATTTTCTTAATAAAGTTAAGTTTTGTTCTTCTAATATTGGGTTTGTTAGGAATAAAGACCATAAAAGAAAAAAATAATAAATTTGTTAAATGTCATAAGAGAAGTATCAGCTTTAAGGGTTAAGCAAGATTTAAATAAACAAATAGAAAAACTTAGTGGGGCATCCATTTGGCCAAAATAATTTTTTAATCAGAAATTACACTATTATGAATTACATGTCAGACCAAGCCAAAAATCAAAAGGGCTCTACTTAGTAAACACAAACTAAATTCTTATGTAAGAAAATGACATCACCAAAGAAGTATTTCTTCGGTAATTAATTAAAATCAGCATGCACTAAAGGCCAGGAAAAAGGAGTCACTGGGAAACAGCTAAAAAGGAAAAATTCATCATCAGGTAGTTGTCATCAGGAACACCCTGCCCGCAAAGGTCACCTTGGGAACTGAGAAGAAAAAATCCAGACAAAACAGAGATGGAAAGTGACCCTCAGAAGTTCATGATGCATACAGAACCCCCCCCCAAAAAAAAATGTGTTCCTGGGTATATCTGAATTTCACTCTAGAAATTTCATAGAGCAGAAAATAAATCCCAATGTCTAACAACTAACACTTGATTAATGAGACAGACGACGTCATTAGTGAAATTAAAAGTGGAAATATAACAAAAAGAGGGGACAGTGCATAAAGCCAGACTAAATTAGGAGTGAGTAGAAGTCAAGATAACAGTGGGGACCGATACAGAGTACTCATGGAGCATCACATGAGAAAGAGAAATCAATGAACAATTTTTTAAAAATGGGAACTGTTAGCATGGCTCTTGAATGACAGGAGTCAGGCAGACAGAAAAATGATAAGCCTCTCACTAATCAAATCTGCTCGGACTCATTGCTCTCATAGCAAGAGCACTTAACACAGGTACAGAAGTTACATCCAGTACTGAGCCATGTGTCCTGACCAAGGCTCCAGTATTACCTACCCTACAGGGATGGAAAATAAGGAAGAGGGGAGTTAGTTAAGAGATGCACCCAGCTGAAAAAGACGATCCTTTAAGCACAGATGTGAACCCCAAGTCATCCTCACTGGGAATTCAGAGGAGTCTGCTTTATCCATTCTCCTCCACAAACTCTGCTGAACTGTGAAAACGATGGGGATGGGGGACTGAAATGGAAGAACAGAGTAACAGCTTGTCAAAAAGCACTAGTGATTTGCACCTAAGAACAAAGAAGTCCTGGAGACTGAAGATTACAGACAAATAGCATGAGCTACAGAGGCAGACAGGCAACGGGATAAGCCGTTCAGTGCGGGGGGCGGGGGAGGATGTAAGGGTTGGGGGACATCACTAAATTGGGCTCAATTCGGCCAAATAGTTCAGATTTGTGATTAGGAAATACAGCATCTGTCTCTCCCAAAAGACTGATAACCCAACTTGAATAACTCGTGCTTTAGGAATGTTTTTTTTTTTTTTTTTTTCCAGCTAACCAAATAACCTATTCAAATGTGGGTACTAGAATGTGGACCCGGCAAGATGGCTCAGCAGGTAAAGGGGCTTGTTACCAAGTCTGACAACCAGAGTTCAATACCTGAGCCCCATGTAGCCGAAGAAGAAGCAAATCAATGTTCACAAGTTGTCCTCTGATCTCCACGCATACTGTGGTGCATTTGCATGTACACACACACACACACACACACACACACACACACACACACACACAATAAAATGATTAGCTTGTGGGTGGGGCTACCCCTAGACAGGTGGTCTGTGTTCTATAAGAAAGCAGGCTGAGCAAGCAGGGGAAGCAAGCCAGCAAGTAGCACCTCTCCATGTCCAACAGCTCCTGCATCCAGGTTCCTGCCCTGTTTAAGTTCCTGCCCTGACTTCCCTCATTGATGAACAGTGATGTACAACTGGCGTCCCTTTCAGAAAATCCTTGCCAATGTCTGTATCTTAACCTACTTTGTACTGTTTTCTTTTAGAAGTTTCAAAGCCTTACCTTAGAGTCTTCTTTGTGTGTTCATTGTTTGTTTGTTTGTTTGTCTCTTGAGACAAGACCTCATTGTGTAGCCTTGGCTAGCCTTGAACTTGGTATGTAGACCAGGTTGGTCTTGAACTCAGAGATCTGAGTGCCTCTGTCTCCCTGAGTGCTTGGATTAAAGGCATGTGCCCCCACACCTGGCCCACCTTAGAGTCTTCAATTCATTTTGAGTTGAGTTTTGTGAAGAGCAAGAAATCTGGATCTAGTTTTATTCTTCTACATGTTGATATCCAGTTTTTCCTCCACCATCTGTAGGGGAGCGTCTTTCTTCCAGTGAACACTGTTGACAGCTTAGTCAAAACTTGGCTGGCTGTAGCTCTGTGGTTGTCTGGGAGTCCTCTACTCCATGCCATTGGTCTTTGTGCCAGCTAGCACCATGATGTTTTTGTAGCAACAGCACTGTAATATACTTTTAGATCAGATATTGTGATGCCTCCAGCATTGCTTCCTCCTTAGAAATGTTTGGTTCTGGCTACTTGCTTTTGCAATACAATATGAATTTTAGGAATCTTTTCCAGTTGGTGAAGCATGTCATTGGATTTTGATGAAACTGCATTGACTATGTAGAAGACTTTTAGTAATATAACCAGTTTTAAAATATTAATTATGCTAATCCATGAAAAAGGGGAAATCTTTCCATTTTCTGGTGGCTTCAATTTCTTTCTTCATTGTCGAACTTATTAATAGAAATGTTTTTTGCCTCCTTAGTTAGATTTATTCCATGGTGTTTTCTAAAATTATAGGTTAACATTAGTGGTTCCCAAACTCTTCTTCACATTAGGATTACATGGAATCTTTTAGAAATTCCTAATCCTAAACCACCATCCAGAAGTAATCAAATTACAACTTCCTGGGAGACCTCATCATTCTTTTAAGTTCCCCAGATGAGTCCATTGAGCAGACAGGGTGAAAGCCACAGTGTTAATGCAGAGCCCCTAAAGGAAACTCTTCAGTCCCTGGAAGCAAGCCTTGCTGCAAGTAAGAATCCCAGAAGGAGGGCTACAAACCTCCAGGGCCCAGCCACACACCAGGAAGATTAAATTATTAACATAGGGGAGGCTGGAAGCCAGTCACTAATTTTTTTTAAGACTCCAAATGTACTGCCAAGTTTGAGAACCGATACTTTAAACTAGAGGAAGGTTTGTAATACTAATTAAAACTGTTAGAGGTCTGGGCAAAGAATTTCACTGATAGAGTAAAAAAAAAATCTTGTTAAAATTCTCCAAAAGAGAAGAATATGCATTGTGTCATATGAAAAGAACAATGCTCTAAGTAGAGCAGTTATTATGTTAACTACAATGCTGAAAATTGGGGAAGGAGACCGAAGAGAATAAAGACAAAGGGGAGAGAAGCATAATCTATTGTCATTTAAAGATGTATAATCGAGTCTCTCAATCTCTATACAATTAATGAAATACACTTCTACGGCACCACTACTTTTAGCAATTGTGTAAATTTAAGAAACATTTAAAAGAAAGAATTTTAATGGTAGAAAACAGTTGCCAGTGACTCAAATGCGTACACTAAGTGGCTGGACAATTTCAGAGTAAGAAGGGATTGCTTCTTCCCTCTCCCTCCCATTCTGATCAGTTGCTTCCGGCTACTCGGCTCCTGCCGAAAATTATCCCAGTATAAACAAAATATATATCATGCTTTAAATGCCACAGAATGGAGGGGAGAATTAAGACGGCTCCATGAGATAACTTTTAAGTGTTTATTTAATCTTCATTTTTATGTAAATATATTTCAATGGAAGTTTTAACTACCATTTAAAATGGGTTTTCTCAAGTATAATTAGATACGCTGTCAGATGGGAAGACAAATTAAAAGTGAAATTCACACTGTTGCATGCAGTAGCACTCAGGAACAGCTATCTTTTGTACCACTCTGCTCATAGCAATGAATTCCAGGGGCCACAATGTAGCTGGAGTTTTTCTGGTCCTGCCTGGCTCACAGTCAGGACAAATCTCTCTCACCCACCAGTCCCACAGCCGCTCAGACCCAACCAAGTAAACACACAGAGACTTACATTGCTTAAAACTGTATGGCCATGGCAGGCTTCTTGTTATCTACTTCTTCTATCTTAAATTAACCCATTTCTATTCGTCTATACTTTGCCACATGGCTTGTGGCTTACCTGTACCTTACATCTCCCTTGTCATGGCGGCGGCTGGCAGTGTCTCTCAGCCTCAGCCTTCCACTTCCCAGAATTTTCTTTTCTGCTTGTCCCACCTATACTTCCTGCCTTCCTACTGGCCAATCAGTGTTTTATTCATTAACACATTTGACATACAGAACATCCCACAGCACCACAGCACACAGGATCATGGGTAGGAAGGGAGACTAGCATTCAGATTGCTAAACAATGCAGTTTCATTTTGTGGAACACCCATGTACTACACAAACTAGGATCTATCAAAAGCCTGGTTATTATCAGTTCCTCGAAGCCAGCAGCTAGGCATGCACTGACAATCCATGCTTATGTTTAAAACTAAAGTAGTGGCAAGAATCTACACAGCAAATAATTTATGGGATGATTTCTATGAATGTTAGTCCTAGGTCAAAGTCAGATGAACCAGCCAATTTTTATTTTTGTCATATGTAATCAAGGTGTATCACATGCTGTTTTGATGTACAACTACATGATGAGATGGTTGGTATAGTCTAGGCAAAGATCTCCATCAGTTCAGCTACGCTTCTTGTGTTTAGAGAATATGGAAACGATTCTACAAACCTCCGGTACACAACAGAGTATTATTTACTGTAATGCTCATGCTACACAGTAGACAGACTGACTCATGTAGGTCTGATTACGTACCTTTGACCTTTGTCTCCCTATGTCACTCCACTCCCTACATTTCTGCTCTAAAATGCACTTAGCATATTTTAGATCCCACATATAAGGAGATCCTGACATAGTCTTCTTTCTGGGTCTAACTTATTTTAGCTACATTGTCCTCCAACACCACTCATGTCATCAGAATGGTGGGCTTCCTTTTCTGAAGGGCTGAATAATATAATATCTATTAATATCCATTATAATTATAAATCCCCCAAATTTATATTATCCATGTTTCTGTACCTCTTCATCTACTGAAGAACACTCAGGTCTCTCCCATATTGGGGGACTGTTAGCAATATCAGAATGAACATGGTGCACACATACCTACACCACCCCCAAATGCAGAGTTAGGTACAATTCTAGCTGCGCATAGCCTCCCTGGAACAATGACTAAAAAGTACAGATTTTATATTTTAAGTTCTGGAGCATGATTTTTGCAGCATGGTGGGTAGAGTTCATAAAAATGTATTCTACCTCTGAAAGAGGCTGAGCGGTTAAATCACAAGTGATCTCAGCACAAGAAAAAGTCTTTTCACTAACTGGATTGTAAATCATTTCACAATGCATACAAATATCAAACCATCCCAGTGTTACCTTAACTATACACAGTTTTATATTTGCCAGTCATAGCTCAGTAAAGCTGAATGGAATCAATCACTTGACCAAATGATGCCACTAGGTAGCTCTCTATTCTAAATTTTAGGTCAAGCCCCCATAGAACGCATTAGTTACCCAATCCAAAGGCAAAACATTCTTTTCTCAAAAATCTGAGTTATAATAAGACATTTCCATCATGACAGGAGGCAGACTAAAGTCCTGTTTTCCTTTATTAACTCTATTATGTTAATGTATTCTGGGATTTGGGGTGAATTTTCATGCATGATTCTGAAAAAAAAAATTCAGGTCCTTGGGAAAAACAACCGGTGCTCTTAACCACTGATCCATCTTTCCAGCTCCAAGACTTGGATTTCCTTGTTGTTTTCATAGCCTCTCAAAATTGAAGATGCCTTGAATTCCCCTGAGGAACCTCTGACTAGATCTGGATAAAATGCAGATTCCAATGCACCGATTTGGACTTATTGAACTCAAATCTCTGAGGGACGAGAGCCTAGAAATGGGCATTTGGCAAATACCTTCTCCCTGTTTCAAAGCCCTGCCAGGCCCTGTGATGTCCATAGCCCGTGTAGCAGCCTCTGAGAAACTGTAAGAAATGAACACTAGGTAGGCTTGCTCACCCTGGCTGATCCTGGCATACATTTGCATTGCTTCTCAAATTAGGCATACACAGAGATAATCAGTACATCCTAGTAAACACTCGCAACTACCTCCCAATCAGAGAGACCAAGAGCGTAGCCCTGTGCTACCCAGGAAAGCATGAGGAATCCATTGTTATTGGAGAATGCACTTGCTTCTCTGGTATGGAAAGCAAGGCTGTCATGTGAAACCAAATGACATTTTGACACTTACTTTCAGATAACTTGATATCATCCTGTTTTGCTAGCCAATGAATTCCTGTTCAAATGAATTCTCTTCAGACTCCCCCAAATACCACAGTTGCCTTGTAATTGTGCAGTACATTGTTTAATTACCCTACCACTGAATAGCACTTACTACATAATTAGGTAAATAGTAATTATCCTTTGAGGAAGCAATAACTAAGTGGAAGTGGTGTATGGTGATGTGAATCACAGCCTTCCTCGGTAAACACAAGACCGAGGTTTTCAACAAAAGCTTTGGAATGCAGCCACCAAAAACTTCTTATTGGTCGTGGGTTTCAGGTTATCTCAGATAGAGGAGGAAGAAATAGCATTTAATGACAGAGTGGTGCATCTACCATACTATCCACTCCTTTCAAAAATCAAGTGAGTGTGTAAAGCCAGATCTCAGAGAGACTGTGCAAGCGGAGACCTAGTCTCTTCTTGCAACTCCCTCATACACTGCCCCTCAAAGGAACGGAAATGAAGAAAGTGTTGTCAGAATTTACAAAGAAATGGGAAGTCAAGACGAAGTGACTAAACACTGAGAATAGGAGAAGAAATGAGAGGGAAACTTTTTAAATAACCAAATAAAAACAACCACAAGGGGAAAGAACACTGGTGACGTAAAGCAAGAATACACAGCAGCTGTCTGCCCCAAGCTGGCTCCATCACCACAATAAAGATGCCCAGATAGAGAAGACCAACACAATCACCCAGACTGGAGGAGGGGCTTCCTAAATGAAGCCCCCAAAGAAATCAAAAGAAAAAAATTACCAGCCTGCAATGTCTATTCCTCATCCCATACCCTGGAGGGGAGCTCCATAGTCCTGTGTCCTGTGAGAGCACACTCAAATGCCACATTGCCTAGAAACACCATTGCTAGTGATCATTCAGAAAAGTAGCTTCCAGAATGAGTGACTTTTAAAATTTACTCCATGCTCATGACTTGTTCAGAATGCCTTCTTTTGGTGTGCCTTCCCCTCTCATGGCACCCCTGGAACCACTGAGTAATAGGCTCCAAAAGGAATATTTGCTTTCCTTGTCTTTTGAATCCTGAATGCCAAGATCTTATTCTTCTTTTCCCAACACTCCATCATTAAAATGTCTCTCTTGCTTCCACTTCCTGTCCAGCTTGTTTCTGATCTCCTTTTATCCCACAGGCCAAAAATCCACTCTGTACACTTCAAGTCCCATATCCTTAAACATTCCCACCTCTTTAGAAACATTAGGTGTATATGAATCAGCTTAGACAGATAAACAGCAGAGTCCCTAATACGCATCTTATTTCTATTTTTCTCCTACTGACTCTTTTAATTTTGGGTCAGATTCTTAATATCTGTCCGCATTCCTAAAGGCTATCCACGCTACTTTATTTATGTCTACTTTGTGGCCTTTACGTGTGTCTTGTTAAACGTGCACATCCCGCACATACTTCCTCTGCCCCGTTTTAGCTATTTTGTTACCTTCTGGTCTCCAGGAACCCCTCCATAAGCATCTAAACAAGAGGATGAGAGATCGTCATTAGACATGCTCCTTCCCCTTCAGGAGTTTCCTGCAGTGAGTGCCCAGGCCTGACGGGAGGGGATGTGGAACACACACATTAAATGCTGCCAGCTCGCTTTCCAGAACAACTGCTCTCACCAGCAAGTAGGACAGAGAGGGGATGCTTTTCTTTAAAACCGTCACCCAGTGCTTTTCATATATTTAAGATTCTTTAACTCTCTGTCCTACCCCCCATGGATCCAAATTCTACTCAAACTTATTTTTAAAAAAAAAGAAGAAGAAAAAGAAGAAAGGTTTATTTCAGAAAGCATCAACAGCTGGGATGAAATTTAGGTTGAGTAGGAGCTAAAAGGACAATTTTAAAAGGTTCAGACTTCAAAAAGGAATAGATTACTATGAAGATTATCTTTAAAAAGTTAGACAATTCTAGAATTTCCCAAAGAATGTTCTTATTTCCTTCATAATCAGCTACATTTCCCATAAATTTCCCACTTACCTATGGGATGCAAAGTGACTCCTTCCCAGGTATGAACACACAGAAGTGTCCATCTTGGTCACCGCTTACTCTAGCCCAGGAAGCATGCCACTGTTATCACCAAATAATAAGAACTGGAAATGGCAGAACTCCAGGTCTGGAACCCTACAGCTATTCATCAATCACCAGTCTAGAGACTGATCTGCAGCCTATACGTTATGAATAGAATAGAAATCCCCTGCCCATCCTTCTCAGAGGCCATAAATGAGCATAAACGTGCTACTAACCAGAGGAGGCTAACGTCCTCATGTCCTGATGCTCATACCTCTGTGACTTCAGGATCACTCACCTTCATCTGTTTATACGTATCACTGTGCTGTTCTGTGGCTGTACTGTGGATGCCAGAGTCTCTACCCTGACCCGTCTCTAGCCCTTGTATCCACATAACTCACTCTTTCACCTTCTTTCAGGCCTTGCCCATGTGTTAACTTAGCAAGAACATGTAGCCTACTCCCTATGTAGGACTGGGCCTCATATGGAAGGACATACACACAGACACAGACACAGACACAGACACACACACACACACACACACACACAGAGAGAGAGAGAGAGAGAGAGAGAGAGAGAGAGAGAGAGAGAGAGCATCAGCTCCTGTCTTCTAACTATGCGATATTATTCTTCCAAACATTCATCACATCTATCTCCCCACTAGAACATAAATACTGTCAATGCAAGAATTTTATCTGCTTTATGCATTCTTTTATCCTCGGCATCTGGAGTGGTACCTGGTACAAAGAATATACTCAAATATTTATGGAACAATCTAATTTAGATTACTATGGATGCTGAAGATCGAATAAAGAACAAGAGAGTTCTATCTCTACCCACATGGAGCCGATGCTCCCAGAAACGGTTTGCGGCAGAACTCAGACCTCCTGACACATGTTCTTCCCGACCTCCGCCACGAACAACAGTCTGCAGAGAATAACATTTGATGGTTTAGCCACAGCTGTGGGAAGACACTGACTACAAAGGTTGAGGAAGTTATTCTTTTCCCTCATGGATCTTGGAAAACTTTGTGGATTTTTTAAGAGATCCCTTCAGATTAGCGGCCACAAATGATGAAGTAGCCATTAGGATTCTTCAAAAGACTTATATTATTTTAGATTTATTCATCTTGTTTGTATGAGCATTTTGGCTGTATGTATGCATTCATGCGTATACAAACATGCATGCCTGGTGCCCACAGAGCTCAGAAGAAGACCTTGGATAGCCTGGAACTGAAGTCACAGATGGTCGTAAGCCACCATATGGGTGCTGAGAACCAAACATTGGTCCTCTGCAAGAACAACAAACGGTCTTAACTGCTGGGCCATCTATCCAGCCCCACACGGTTTTTTTTATCTTATTTATTATTATTTATTATTGCATTATTTTAAAGGGCACTTACAACTATATTTTGCATATGGGGTAGTTTTTACATTTTCAGGAAAGTATCCCAGTGATAATTTCATCAGTATGTATATATTCACACATGCACACAACCACTTGCACAGCGTACTAAATACAGCCACTGAAACCTGGGGGCATTTCTGGGATTGTGTGACTCACCTCTGTGAAGTCTCCATCTTCCTTTTCTACCAAGTCTTATTAGAATTACCATGGTGTTCTTCCAACAAGCCTGTTAGGAAACAAAGCTGCTGCTGTGCGCGCGCACGCACACACACACACACACACACACACACACACACACACACAACACACACACCGGGATGGAATAAACATCCTCCTTTGTATTGGACACCAGACCCCTAGACTAAACTAAAGGAAAGGGCAAGGAACTAAGGTTTTAAACACCATCCTAGAATCTAATCACAACAGTGGGAGAAAGTGAAAGTTGCTTTGAATGTGAACTTGAGCTGATCATGCAATTTACCCTCTCAAAGTCTCACTTCATTCCTGTTGACAGGCCAGGCTGCCTGACACCAAAGAAACCAATCAATCAGCCAGACCTGCCCCTGCTCTGACAACCAGAGACTCAACACTTGGGAGGGATGTTGGGATCATTTTCAGTTGTGTGATGTGGCCTAAGTATGGACAAATCCAGGATGAATTGAAGCATTTTGCAAAGAATTTCAGCACAGCTTATTTTGCCCTGGCTGTGTTTCATCCCAGTACTGACAAAAGTGGAAGCCTGATGCCATGGAGATATCTAGTCTTAAGTTTCAGAGGAACACAAAACAATGATGGTTTGTTATAGTATGTTAAGAGGAAATTTATTATGCAGTGTTCTGGGTGCTATGTGGTTATTAGCGGTTAGAGCCAGCTGAAATGATCTCTGGGAAACTAGATGTCACAGTACCGCTTTCTACTTATAAATGACAATCTCCCCCATTCAGGGACACAGAGTTAGCACACAGGACTGAAACACAAACCTGAAAAAACAACAAATCACCTCTTGAGTTGTCTTGCTTTCCAAGACTTTACAAGAACACTTCCCTTTCTTTTTATTACTACTTGGAAGAGAAAATAAAGAATTCAGTCATACTTATTTCCAATGAATTATGTTTTTCTCAAATGCCAAACGAGATTATCCTTTTTTTAAGAGTCATAAGTTGTGTTATTATCTGTAAAATTACTTTGACTACTACTATATTTAGATGTGAAATATGGATCTGAATGCATTTTACTTATGTTTAGTCTTCGAATGAAGCATGCATTAGTGAGCAAAATATTGGACCATTCTATGGTCTTCAACCTGCTCGCCTAACTCACCCTCATACCCAGAACCCCTGGATCTCCCTTTCATCACCATGTGGCATAGCTTCCCCTAATGATGCCCAAGTGAACAGCCACTTAGAGACCCTGTGACACACAATCTTTGGCTTCCTGTTTGGTGTGCTTCCTATTTAAAGAGTATTAACCAAAATAAACCAGACTCAATAAGATAAGTATCTCATGTCTCTTCTTATGTGCAGAATCTAAACATGTGTGTGTGTGTGTGTGAAAGAGAGAGAGAGAGAGAGAGAGAGAGAGAGAGAGAGAGAGAGAGAGAGAAGAGGAGGGAAGCATACAGTACAGGGAGGAAGAAGAGGTCTTCAGGGAGGGAAAGGGGGAACAGAATTCATGTGA
The DNA here is from genome assembly GCF_949786415.1 of Peromyscus eremicus. Classification (NCBI taxonomy): domain Eukaryota; kingdom Metazoa; phylum Chordata; class Mammalia; order Rodentia; family Cricetidae; genus Peromyscus; species Peromyscus eremicus. The sequence goes on from NC_081434.1 coordinate 6,452,745, forward strand.
CATGTAAACAGAAGGGGAGATATTGCAGAGAAGGAAGAGGACCAGAAAGAGGGTAAGGAGGACAAGAAGTGTAACTGGGAAGAGAGAAGTAAGATCAAAGTATACTGACATATATGAGTGAGAATGTCGTAATGAAGACTCTCAGTCTGGATGCTAACTGTAAAAATTAAATATTTTTAAAGTTCAAGGAGAATGTCAGTATCAGCCAGTCACCCAGGCCAAGTGACTGAAGTTCTAGAAATTTTAAATTTAAAAGGTCTACCACCTAATGACAATTGGATCTAAAAATCACTTATTTCTTTAATGCAAAACTCACCTTGCCTTTTTGATTATTTCTATCAAATAAAGATAAAAGATATTATGAAAAGTATATGTATAAGTGTTTGAAAACAAGAATAATTAAAATTTTAATAATGGCTTAGAATATGATATATACACAGGCTTTGACAGAGTGAGAACCAGAGAGGAGGGAGTAGTCCTTCTGTGTGGGAGACTCACTCTCTTCGTGGCTAAAGCCATCATTTGCGAGTGGATATCTTAGTCAAGACAGTGAGCCCCAAGAGGCCACATCTTACAGAATTATTTGCAATAAAAAACATAAAAGTTATTTCTTCTTATCGTATGTAACACACCCCTTCTCCAAATACAAACAAAATAATTAAAAGCAGTATTTTTTTCTCTAATTTTAAGCACTCAGTATCCTAAGCTGGGAGAGGAAACATCTCTCTTATTCCTTTTCAGAATTCAGAGCAAACACTCTTGTAGCAGTCCTAAGAATCCTGTTAGGGCAGCAGGCTCCACACTCATAAATCATAATGTGTTTCCTTGCAGCATCCTCTTTACACTTAGCTGAATTAAAAAGCCAAAAGGAGTGAGCAGAAGGCTCTCTAGTTTCTGTTAGAATGAGTACTGTAGCTATACATCTCTGCCTGGTTTCCAAGCCAGTAATCCATCAAGGTCCAGGACAAAGAGAGAAATGGTTCTGGCCACCTCATCACTGAGCAAATGTACCAGTATACTTCTCTCTGGGTGTATATGTCATTATTGGACAAAATACTTTGTGTTTTGCCCTGTCCAAAGTAAATTCAGCTTATACGAGTCCACACAAATCTGCATCCTGAACAATGGTTGACCTGCTGGGTTCTGTACTTCCGAGAATATGATGAGGTCTAAACCAATAATGAGCTATGACCTAAAAGTCCTTCAATTATTCAGGTTTTCCTCCATATCAAGTAACTTGGCAGAGCTGGTAAATAAAATAATAATGTAATATCTTACAGAAGGTCTTTTCAGTAGAAGGATGGGAGTGGCTATACACAGAAATGTTGCCCCACCACAGAGCAGACTCTAAATCCCAGGAGGAAAATCTGCTGTTCTTGTAAACTGCCAACTTAAATGGAGACCCAAGACAAATGTTTGTTGAAGCAAATTAAAATCAATGGATTTCCCTAAGGCTTAAATCATATAAAATAAGTCAAAGATTATAAATCATCACCACAATGAATTAGTGTTCAATTAGTGTTCTTCTATAGATGAACTGGCACTTCCAACAGACACCATGGAATGCAGCCAGGAGGAGACTTGTCCTGACAGGTCCCCTTCTGTAGGGCTGTCAGGACACACCTCCTGGCTTAATCCTGAGCTGCACACAGAACTCAGAACCTTGTTTCATAGGTCTCAGGGGGAGGATCCCTTTCTCATGAGGTAGCTGTTTGGAGAAACATCTTCTGTTGGTTTAGTTTTCATTAATAATCTCTACCCTCCCCACTCCCTCACATAACGTGAAGCATTTCAAGATATAGACTGTAAAACTGACTAAATACATTGCAAAGTGCTCTGAAATTTATAATCAGGGAGAAAATGTTTTATAATATTAACACATAAAATAGCTAATTTCAAACAGTTAAGACCAGTCAAGAATCACTTTGGAAACAACACAATCCAAAGAAGTATGTGAATTCATAAGAAGAGGTAAATTCTGCCAGTGATAACCCACAGCAAGCATTTTTCCAGTGACACTTTGCATGACTCCTTGAGAAGCCGAGTGGTGTGGCCCACATTCCTTTAACCCCAGCACTTGGGAGGCAAAAACAGACAGAGCTCTGTGAGTTTGAGGCCAACCTAGTCTACAGAGTGAGTTCCAGGAAAGCCAGGCCTGTTACACAGAGAAACCCTGTCTTAAAAGCTCCCTCTCCCCACTAAAAAAGAAGAGGAGGAGGAGGAGCCATGTTTTCACTTTAGTCCATTTATTCCGCAACTCTGCAGGACTGTAACTGTAGTACATACTGCAATTTTAATTTAAAAGTTTTCTTTGAAAAGCAATTTCAGTTCTGATCAGATCTCAGCATATAAAACTACGAGACAAAAATACACTGTATAGGAAACCTGAGGTTTTAGCTAAGATGTGTAAGAATCTGCTGGTATAACCTGCCCCCCAGCAATGGAACGCAGAGGTGACGCCATCGTTATTTCACGGTTAGAGCCTCCTGTCCTGAGCATTCTTGTAAGCTGCCATTGCAAACCTGATTGGTCAAGAGGCAGCCTGTGCAAGCCAGGCCTCTCTGCTGAGTGCTGGGGGCGTGAGAGTCTGGATTCTTCACTGAAGTCACACAAGCTGAGAAGACATTTTGACATTTAGGAATAACACTTTCAACCTTGTTTCAGCAGAAACAATCCGGGCTCAACACAGAGGCAGCAGCACCAGTGAACAGATCCAATTTTTTTTTTCCCCTCAAACACAAACACATTTTCAGTTTCTTGAATCCCTCTTACAGGTGGCTTTAGCCAGAAAGTAAAAATAAATAAATAAATAAAACTTAAGGCACGTATTTGTCAATAGTGTGCTGATTTGATCACACGTGTTTAAGATGCTGCTCCACCAGCTTGAGTTGGATATAAGTTCATGCTCAGGGCTGTGCCTCAGACACCACGTACCAACGTGGAACTATGAAATAAGTCGCTGGTGTCACCCCACCAATGTAGAAGGCTCAGCTGTCCTTGCCCAAGATCAAAAGTAACACCTCCCTTGTGCAAAAAAAAAAAAAAAAAAAAAAGAAAAAGAAAAGAAAAAGAAAAAAGAAAAAAAAAAGAGTTTATCCCTTCTCCTCCTCCTCCCAGACAAAGACTCCTGTGCAAAGCTGGATCCTCCCATTAGCTTCCCTATGTCACTCACCACACACACACACACACACACACACACACACACACACACACACACACACAGAGCATAACATTTACAACTGTATGACTGTGAGAAGCACCCAGCTGTTTCTATAGAATCACTTCTGGCTGGCAAGGGATATAAAACACTGGCTTCCTGTGCAATAACTGTTTTACAAATCCTTCTCCTCCACCCTTATTGACACCCTCCTGGTTCACTCCTCTCCCTGCTTCTCGGATGGGTGGAGCTGGAGGTGATGAGAAACTTGTGTTAAAAGAGATATTACGGAGCTGGTAATGTCTTTCCCCACACCCAGACAAGACATAATCCAAGAGCGGCATCTGGCAGGCTTCTAATCTTCTACGGAAAATGTATAAAAATGCTCCAGAATAGGATGTCGTAAAGCATATTGCCCTCACAGCCTCTTAGAAATTGGTGAATAGAGGAATAGAGAGGAAAAGATACCAATTACCGAAGCTGAAGAGTTCAACTAGTATGCCTTAAATGTGTACCCACTCTTATTATTTCAATGATTTTAGTAACTGAATCATCCTTCCTTCATCTATTTTTCCCTCAAAAACAGTGCTCCTTACAATTCAATCTGCAACAGACATCTGCTGAAATATTAGTTCAATATTGTACCCAAGAATAGTTAGCTACGCATGGCACTACTGCTGCTCTCCATATAAAACTAGATAGTTCTACATTTGGGGTACAGTGAGTAAAGAATTCCATTTCACCACCTGGATTATATTTTAACTGCTAGTACTTAGAAGACAAAGGATTTTAATTAAAAATAAGAATTCAAAACTCAAAACAGCTATAGTATAATGAGAAATCCTTGAACTACCAAGGAGGACTCTAAGCTTTCTGTTAACGCTTTCTTCTCTCAAACTCTATGAGCTGTTGGCTCATTCATTTCTTTTCTTCGGCTGTTAATTTCAGTGTCTGCTCTGATCTAAGTACTATACCAGTTTCCATCAGTCCTGGAGTTTTCATTTTTTTAAAGGGTAGTGTTTAATTCAGAGAAATGTTGTGAACGTTAAGTGGAATTGTTTATGTAGTGATGATTACCAAACAATAAAGCACTGTGCAATTACGAAGAAACTATTACCAAATTCATCTAATTTCTTGATTCTGTACTTGATCATTACCATGAGAAGGTAGGGGAGGAAGGGATTAGAAAAGAGAGAGAGAGATCTGTATGCATAGGATATAAATTATACATGGTAAGTACACTATGTAAGCGCTAACAAGTGAAACATAATTTTTTGGCTTGATGGAAATGGAGAGGCAGAATATTTAGGTAAAAGCAAAAGTGGGTTTAAGCCCCCAGAAAATAAATGTACGTGAAATTAAAGATAATTTATAATTTACTGGACCATAAAGTAAAAGGGACAATAAAACAAGGTAGTTTGTGCCCTATTCTAGAATCAGACTCTCTGAGTTTAACTTTACCACTTACAGCTCTTGTTTAAGACAGCTGTTTAATCTCTGGGATTCAGTTTCCTGCCCCATAAATGATGGCCATCTCTAGCATCTGCGTTCTGGAAATTGTTAGGATAAAGTAAGTTAGCCTTTAAAAGTAACTGCCATGTAGAACTGTGGTGGGGTGTTATTTTAAGATGTGTTACATTCGTTTATGCTGTGCAACATTTGTTTAATAATGCAAAGATGTGTTGCATTCTTTTATGTTGCATTTGTTTAACTCCATGAAGCTGTGTTGCTTTGCTGCCTAAAACACCTGATTGGCCTAACAAAGAGCTGAGTGGCCAATAGCAAGGCAGGAGAGGGATAGACAGGGCTGGCGGACAGGGAGAATAAATAGGAGGAGAAATCTAGAGAGCAAGGGAGGTGTGAGAAAAGGAGAACGAGATGAGGACACCAGGGGCCAGCCACACAGCCACCCAGCCACACAGCCAGCATGGAGTAAGAAGGAGAGAGGATATATAGAATAAAGAAAGGTAAAAAGCCCAGAGGCAAAACATACTTAAAGAGACACAGGATAATTTAAGTCAGAAAATCTGGCTAGAAACAAACCAACCTAAGGCTGGGCATTCATAAGTAAGAATAAGTCTCAGAGTATTTATTTGGGAGCTGGGTGATGGGCCCCCAAAGAGTAAAAAAAAAAAAAAAAAAATCACCTACATAGAACATTATAAGTCAACGTGAGATTGAGCTATTTATAATATAAACTTTTTATCTTTTCTATTAAGGAGACAGATTATCAAAAGGAATAATGCTTATTAGCCAGTTCAGTGAATTCAACTATGAATACATAGAATTACTGGAAAAAATCTATGACTTCCTGCTGCCCACATTAAACTGAAGATTCACCCATTGTCTTTTAAAATTCTATCTTGTCATTTATTACCACATATTTCTCATAATTTCTAACATAACTTCTTTAGTTCAGTCTAGCTCCTGCTTCTGTTAGCTCTTTCCATTAACATAAACACACAGTTCATCACCTGCATCAATCCTCCTTATTTCACTCTTTTTCCTTACAGAGAAATTCCTTGAAATAGTTGTCTGTCTAAACGTTCTGACTTGTTCTCTCTTGAGCCTATTATAACTGGGAAATTGTCGCCTGTTTCTCTCCCCAACACAGCCCTTATAGAGATCATCGGTGATCCTGACGTGGCCTGCCCTGCTCACCTGTCATTTCTTAGGGTCCCTCTACTCCTCTATTGAGCAGAATCTATCACTACTGACCAGATCCTTCCTTTGAAACAGGAAGTGGCCCCAGGACACTGTTTTCCTCCAATTATCCTCTAACACTGGTCTTCTTTATGTTTACTTTTCATTCTCCTGACCTCTAAACATCAAAGGAACTTAGGTCATTTCCTCGGATATCTAGTCTTTCTTCTAACTCCTGTTCTCATTTTGTCTAATGATAAAGCACGGCCTGCCTGTGATCCCACCACATAAGTGGAGACAGGGGATGCCCTCAGCAAGCTGGCTAGCCAGACTGGCCCAAACAGTAGCCAGAGTTCAACAAGAGTTCTTCTCTCAGTATGGAAGACAGTAAGTGATCCATGAGGCTTCCACACATATGCATACATGTGAGCATGCACCAACATACATACTCATGCATAAACACATATGCAGACACACAAACACAATATATAAACAGGCATGTGTGTGAAAAAATACCTACAAATCCATACCTAGTCATATTGTTCTTATCTAAGAGACTACATGGTAAGCCAGTTATAAGTTCCAAATGCATTTCCTTCTATATGGCCACCCTTCTGGATCACTGATGCTATCTTTTTCATCATTACCATTTGTAGCAAGATGAGCCTGGAGAATTGCTTTTTCCCTTTCAAATGGAAAAGCCTCCAGTGATCCTTCTGTTTGCCTTGGGTAACTGTAGTTGCTTTTTTTCCACCTGCCAAGCATCTGCATGGGATGCCCCTGACCCCGATCAAACTCATCACTGTCATCAGGAATTGTTTTCAGACATGAGATTAACATCATTAAAAGTAATTAAAATCTCGTGGGTGTGGCTTCCCTAGCACACAGTCTCACAGCTGATTCCCTGGTTCTTCTCTGGTGCTTACACTCATTTTGCCTCCTCCTCCAAGATGCCCCTGAGCCTCAGTTGTGTTGAAGATGTATCCATTGCAGCTGAGCAGCCCCTGTCCGATGTTCCCCACATGTTGACCAGTTGTGGCTTTCTGTCATGGTCTCTGCTGCAAAAAGAGGCTTCTTGGATGAGGAGTCAGAGCTACACTTATCAATGACGATGGCTGCCTGACAAGGCCTAAATAGTGATAACACCAGTTGGCATGCCAACATGGATGGGGACAATTTTACAGGGCCTCAGCCTTCGGCGGAGAGCTACAGGAAATTAAAAAATGCTGAGAGAGGGAGAACTGGTTTTCCCCAGTGGTGAACCCCCTAAATGGTTATCCAAGTGGTTAGTCCTGAAAATGTATATACAAACAACACTAAAGGAACTCAGCAGGCTGGAGATATAAATATAAATATATATTTAATATATATATTAAAGAAGCTGTGCAACTGAGTAAAGTTGGGAGCCTTTAAAGTTGAGTAGTCCTCCCCAGGGAAGAACACACCAATCGGCTGTCCAGTGCCGAATGGCCAGCTCTGAAAAAATATATGCAAGTAACATGGTATGGCTCAATAGGTTATATTTAGTGATGCAATATGTATGTGTGTGTGCAAATGCATATATGTGTTTAATAACAATTAACGAAAAAAAGAGGCCATGAATTTTGAAGAGAATAGGGATGGGTATATGAGAGGGTCTGGAGGGAGGAAAGGGAAGGGAAAAATGTTGCCCATAAATTACAATTTCAAGAATAAACAACAACAAAAGAGGCTGTGAATCTGAGAAAGTAACGTGGGAGGTGTTTGAGAAAGGAGAGAGGAAGAAAATGATGTAACTATATTCTAATTAAACTTTAAGAAATAATAACAAAAAAGAATATCATGAGAAGGCCTGGAAGCAATATCCCTCCACAGAAGATGATAGAAGCAATATAACAGACAAGACCCAAACCGCATGACATTATCATGGTGTCACCAATTATAGAGACTGGGACAACACTCCTGCTCAGAAACACAATAATTGCTCATGAGCAGCTGTAAACCGGAAGACTGTTTACCACAGAGAGATGGAAACAAAGCAAACAAAGACAGCTGCCTCGTGAAGGTCACGACCACCACAGAGTTCAGATACAAAGGCGCGGGGATTTCCTTAGACGTCTCCTGCTCCTTGGAGCCTTGGCGGTCTGCTACTTGCTTTGCACAATAACAAACAACTTTAAAGACACAGAGTGCTCTTTATAAACTGAGATCACCGGGATGGAAGACTGGCGGCACTACTTATCAACCGTGCAAAGGATACACCAGATCAAGGTGTATTTGATTCCATCAAGGTCCTTGCTCGGTAGACTCTTGCCTTCTCTCCCATTCACATCCATCACTGAAACCCTGCATTTCTGTCAAGATTGTAAAAATCAAGTAACTTATAAATGAAGTCACCATGTGTTCCTCTCAGCTTTTCTTTTTCTCAGTCCCTTTGAAAAGGGACTGTGAACTTGCTACCGGATGAGCTAGTATTAATAGGATCTTGACTCCTCCAGGCCAAGGTCACCTGGTTTGACCATGTGATCTGCACCAAGAAGGTAAAATATTCTATTAGTTTATTCACTTACAGAGTTGCATTGTATGATTTAATTACAGGTAGTTGTGAGATGCAACTCATTATCAGAGGTTTTGGCACAATTTGCACTACCACAACTCCCAAGTAGGGCTCTTATATTGAAGATCACAACTCTCTAGCTGTTTGAAAGCTTCCAATTACTGCCTTAGTGTTATCAAAATTACTGTGTTTTCCTTAGTAATTTAATGGAACTTACCGTCATTATCTTCAGTTAGAATTTCCTTATCAAGTTAATACGACTTAATCATTAGTGCTATGATCAATTGTATTAGTTTGGGTTATCACTTTAATTAATAATATGTTTTACACAACACTGTTTTCCTCTGATTTAAAATCATGTAAAGGTAGATTTCTCTCAGATGTAATTTTTTTCAGATCACTTTCTTTCCAAATCCAAATGTATATCCAATTCCTATCATTTGGTTTCGCTCTGAGTTAATGTATCTACAGGGTTCCTGGTTATTTCTCCTGGACCCCTGCTGATAACCCCACCTTCTTCAATTTCAGAAAATGGAAACTCCGTTCAGAAGAAACCTCCCTGGAGTCCTCTCCTTTCAAATGCTATACTTGGGCCTTTGGTAAGTTCTGTTACCTCCTTGTTGCAGATTCATTCATGACCCAGCCAGTCCTCAGCATCCATTCCCACCGCCCTCAAAGGCCTATTGTCTTTCCCTTGTGGTTCAGGCCATAAACTCCATGTCTCTGCCTTCACCTTTTCAAGGTCCCTCTCTACTCATATAGAGAGTGGGAGCTTACAGAGTGAGTCGTCATTATGCCTTTGAAAATATTTGAATAGCCTCCCTTTACACTCAAAACAAAGTCCAACATCTTAGCACGGCCTCCAAGCCCCTTTCTGATGCAGTTGTAACTTACTTTGTGACCTCAACCATCACTGCTCCCCACTTCAGCACCTCCTCAACCTTAATTTCCTGCTCCAGCTACATAGCGCTTCTTTTTCTCCCAGCATGCACCCCTCCACAGATCCATGAGAGTGGAGGCCTGTATGTTTTAAAACGTTTCTTTACACCCTGATCCAAGAACAGTGCTTAGTGGTTTCATATAGTTACTCTAAGAATGGACAAAACAAAATAATAACCTCTCCCCATATTGTTTTGTAATAATAGTTCCTACACACCAAGTGCCAGGCGTGATGCCTACATTAGGCTAGACATTCGTGGGAATGTTGAAAACAGCACCATGGTCCCTATGTCATCATGGAAGAAGGTGACATTCTGGAAGCTATCTGAATTTTATATAGAGATCATACACTGGGGATTGTAAACTTGGGTTTTGACAAGGAGGAGTTCTTTACATTAGGCCCCTGTGAACCTGATATACACATTCACCTTTGTTTCCTAAAGTTCCTAATGTTTCCCATGTTCTTACATCTGAAATGCTCACCTTTTGAATCTAAAATTCAGATGTCTACCACAAATTACATTAATTTCTTTGTTCAACACCCTACTTATCCACATAAATCATTCTAATGTTTATCAGTGTCTCCATGCTCAAGATTGAAGCTCTTAACATTTATGAAACACCACAGTCTCACAGACATGTTATTACTACCATGTTGTAGATTACATGTATGCTGTTTTTACCTGTTCAAGCACCCAATTGGGGGCTTTTGTTAGGATATATTTTTATTTAAATGTCATTTATAATGTTCTTGAGGGTTAAATGAGGTACTAAGCTAACATATAGATGCAAAAGAATGCAAGGTACTTGGATATCACTGATGTCATTCAAAAACTCCTTGCTGTTTTTTTTTAACTTTACTATAGATTTTGACATAGATGCCCACTCACCCTCCTTGATTTCCATATCTTTATGCTTCTAGTTTTCTTTCTGCTTGCCCAGGAACTTTTTCCTCAGCCTCTCCTTCTGGCTCCTTTTTCCTTTATCTCAACTTTAGATGTTGCTTAGAACTGGGCCATCTTCTGATACCGTGCTCCATATATCCTGAACAAATTTACTTTTCTTTATCTCCAGCAGAGAGACAACTGTCTCCTGGGCATCACAGTTATGAGAAGACAAACTTGATTCATAATTAAGTAAGTCACAAAGCAAGATGAATAAATGCATGTCACTATGACTGGCACCCAGGTTTCTAATTTGAATCATTGTAACACAGTGACAGATGACACAAGGTTTTTTGACAAAATCAATCAAAAACTATATTGGCTCGCCCCCCCCCCCATAACAGTCACCCATAGAGCTTAGAACTTGAGAAATCTTGTCTTTTACAAATGCAAATATATCATAGTATGTCTCTTCATCTACTGAGGAAGTTTCAACATTTTTATATGTATGCACAATGCATATATATATACAGAGTCAACATTGTGAGACTGCATTTTAACAAGTCAAATTTGAAACAAGAAGTATATCAGAACTCTAGGAGTAGGTACATAATTTATACTTCCAGTTATTTTAAACGGCATGAAGATAAAATTCATGGTAAAGTGCAAAAAAAATTAGATGATTTAAAATAAAGAGGGAAAGACTTTCAAAAGAAAAACAACTTTGAAATGAAATTAGACACTGAAAAACAACAAGGGTGGACTATGGTAATGGAACAGAAGTCCAGAACGGCTGTGTGGCTGTCGTGATCATTACTAGTACTTTGCAGTCATGCATCTGATAAACAGTTGGGTTGTTTTCTCTTTTAGGATATGTCTATCTTAGATAACACACACATTCATTTTCTACGTGGGGCTTTTTTGAAAAGAGCTATGACTTGATAGACACCATCATGCCTTTTCTTATGTGACATGGTCCTATCTTGTGGCCATGCTTTGCCTGTTGCTTTGGGAGACATGGAGTGAGTCCCTTCTGCATGCACTCCTGTACAAGCCAAATATTTGGGAAGGGACAACACCTGTGGTTGAACAGCAGGCCAGTGATACGTTGTCTTATCTTCACCCTGTACGTGTAATTATTCTGAAGGCAGTCCTAGCATTGCTGGCTCCTTGAGGCTGCAGGGAATGTCGATACAGACAAATGATTCCATTTTACAGCAGTGTTTTTGGCACTCCTTTGCCAAGAATCCTTCTTTTTGCTGCTGCCTCTGCTGCTTTAAAACGTATTATTCTTGGGACTCAAGCTTTTAGATCTTCACCATCATGATTTTAATCAGGGCTATAATTTGAGGGTGTTCAGATGTTTGAAATTTTGGACTTTGGGAGTTTTTATTTCTAGGCATTTCAGCATTCATGGTTAGAACACTCAGGATTGTTTCTTTGAAGACTATAATCAGCTCTGGCCTTTCTTAGTGTTTTATCTCCTCATGCCTAGCATAGTACTCAATCCACAGCAGATACAGATAATTAATCAATAAGTGCACATGGACTTGCTTAAACATACATTTGATTGCATATTTGTAATTCTACTTTTATAGGAGTTCCAGAATCAACAAATCAATAGAATCAGAAAGTAGGTGATTTCTACCTAGAGCTTGGGTGTAGATGAGTATAGGGCTTCATGAGAGGGGGTAATAAAAATGTTCTGAAATTGATTTCTGTAATGTCTGTGTAACTCTGAAAATACAAAAACTACACTGATTTGTTAAATTCATGAATTGTGGGGCTGGAGAGATGGCTAAGCAGTTAAGAACATGTACTGCTCTTGCAGAGAACCCGAGTTAAATTCCCAGCACCCATATTGGGAGGCTCACAACTACCCGTAACTCCAGCTCCAGAGGATCCAACATCTCTGGCATCTGTGGGCACCTAATCTCAAATGCACACACCTACACGCAAACTTATACATGTAATGAAAAGCAAAAATCTCTTTTTAGATACTCATGAATTACAAGTATAAGGAAGAGGAAAACAGGGAAGACCATTATTTCAGAACCTTGAGTCACCCACATCCTGGCCCCCTTGTCCACCCCTTCTTATCACAACTGGTGCCTGAACAACGAGCGGTATGCAGACGTCACTGGACAGAGCTGGTCCTCTGCTTTCTACCAGAGCTCCATCTGCAGCCTTATGGGGCATTGCAAGAAAGTGCAACCATTCAATATATAGGCACACCTACATCAGACAGAAGTTACACCTAACAAACCCGACCCCATGGTAGCTAACGAACATTCCACTCTTGTAGATCTCCAGTGTTTACTACTCCCTTGTAGCAGGAATCTTAAAAGTTCTTATTAATAAAATCAAACCTGAGGCCAGTTATTGGGGTGAATGCTGGAAGATCAGAGAAGCAGAACAAGCCACAGCTACCTCACCTCGCCAGTTCCTCAGCTGATCCTGTTTCCCCAGACTGGAAGTTTCTGAGTCCTCATCCAAATGGGTCTCAGCTGAACTGTGCTGCTCCAAAGCCTGAAAGCTTAACTAGCCAAATGCTTAACCAGCCAAATGCTTCTAGCTTCTGGTCCTCACGCCTTATATACCTTTCTGCTTTCTGCCATCACTCCCTGGGATTAAAGACGTGAGTCACCATGCTTGGCTGTATCCTTGAACACACAAAGATCCAGAGGGATTTCTGTCTCTGGAATGCTAGAATTAAAGGTGTGTGCTACCACTGCCTATCCTCTACGTTTAATATTGTGGCTGTCCTGTTCTCTGACCCCAGATAAGTTTATTATCGTGCACAATATTTCGGGGAACACAATACCACCACACTCCCTTTTTCAATATATAGAAGTAACATTGAGGCACAGTTGCACAGGACCATAAGCAACTCAAAGCAGCACCTTGGGTAGGTTTTTACTATGTTCTTTATTCATTTTCCCAGTGCTCTGCTCCTCTACCCGAGGATCCTGTCCCTTAAGAAGCAACAATCGGAAAGTCTTTGTCTCAGGCTCTGCTTTGGACAGGGGGCACCTAAGGCTCAGGAATCTCCCAAGTTTACTTCTCAGTTTTCATGACTTAATTCTTATGGACAGTGAAGAGGGTATAAAGCCAGGAAGAGAAAAAGCCATGCCTTCTGGGTAGCATGTCCAGTCCAATTGCCCTGCCTCCCTAGTACATGCTACATGAGCGTTCACTGTCACAAACCTCCCCTAGGAACTCCGTCTGCCTTCCCTGCCACTGCAAGCTGAAATCTCTCTAAAACGGTAAGGCAGAATAGATCTTTTCTCTCCTGGGTCATTTCTGTCAGGTATTTCAACTGACATAGTATTATTAGGTCTTAACTAACATAGAAAACTAGGACCAAGAGTAAGGTTGTTGCTGTGATAATCCTTAGCTATTTGAAAGTGGTTTGTGGGATGAATGCGAGAGAGGTTGGAGGTGTGGGCTACAGAAGCTCTAGAATATGAGAAGCACTGGGCCATGCTGGTGGGAGTCTAGAAGACCAGAACTTCATGCTGATAAAAATCAGAAATTAATGAGCTTCTATTTGTGTTTTTGTTCAGAATGGAACAGACTCTGTCAAAAATCAAAGTTCGTTCACATTACATTCTGTCCAGGAACCTGGCTATTATCCACCCATGTCCCGAAATAACAAAGGAGACTGTATTTTTTAATTATACTATTTGTTTGGCAGAGAAATTTTAAGACAATACAGAAGTTAAAATATGGCATGGGTATTGTTACCTGCTCTTTGTCAGATTTACAATAAGGCTCAAGAGAAAAGATCCATGCAGGGGATGTTTTTAAAAATGTGAAGTTTGGGCACAAAAAAAAGCCAAATGTGTTTAAAGTTGAGTATAAAGTAGCTGTAACTGTTAAATATATTAGCATCATTTTTTAAGAGATCTCAGACTGGGAAAATAGGAAGGGTGCCTTGAAGAAAGATCCCTCTGATCCAAGAGTGGACAGGAGTAAAAATACAAATTTATTTGAAAGGAGAGTGAGTGAAAAGAGAATGCTGATAAAGGGAGTCTCCCCATGTGACCCGGCAGGAAAGGAGCCACACAGGGAAGTGATAAATTCAATCAAAGCATGCCCTCCCCTTCAAAAGCAGCTTCAAGCTCCAGACAATTTACCCCTAGCTTTAGCACACAGGTTACAACTATCTGACTTTGTTATAAACAGTAGCTTTCACTTAGCAGTACTCAGGATACACTCATGGGACTCCTAAGACAACTCCTCAGCCTCTGATGTTGCCATCTGCACATGCTAGATGCAATAACTAAAGACAAAAGGCTTAGATGTGTTGCGTAACTAAACGAGACACAGCGAAGTTACATGGATGTAACTCCTTGAAACTGAGGATCAGGCCACCATTCACCAACTCACTATTGATAAATCAGGTATCAGCTAGTGAGTAAAGATATGTTGTATTCCCAGATACAGGCCAATCAGCAAAGGAATTCCATAGACAATAATTGGAAACTCCTCAGAAACCCTTTGTGTTCCTGATTCTGTTAAACCTGGCACCTTAGCATTTTGTGATACTGTGTTTTCCTTCAGGGTTTCACATGTCCCGCACCCAGCAGATTAAGTAAATCTCAAAGAGTATCTACATCATTTCTTTCTTTTTTTTTTAATTTTCTCTAACACATAGGAGGACATGGTTATGAGTACCTTGACATGGCAGTGGAAACTGTTAACTACATTGTACATTGCATATCAAGTCTTAGCAAGGATGTGAAACTCATGGAATTCTCAGGCATTGGCAAGAGTTAGTCAAAACTGAAATATTACTTTGGATCAATATTTGGAAGTATTTACACATTGTAAGTATTTGTACCCCATGAGTTAGCAGTTCCACTATAATAGGCATTGAATAGATATGCATATGCACACATATACACATATACATGTGCACACATATGCACAAGTTCAAAAATTTTAAAACAATATATGGTGTAACTCAAAGCCAAAACAATATATTCTTCGAAGATACAAACGAATGAATAAATTCTAATATAGTCATACCATAGAACAATATATAGCCATGAAAATAAACTGTTGTCTTTCGTATCAACATGGTAACTCACAATAACTATAAGCAAAGGAAATCAGGCCTTAAGAAGTACATATTCTATAATTTAATGTGTATAAGGGTCAGAAGTGGATAAAATGAATCAAGCATGAAATTCAGACGAATGATTACCTTTAAGAGATAAACATAAAAGGGGATTCAAGAATGTTAGCAATAAAAATATTTGTGAGGATAAACTTTGAAATCTACATGACCGTACTTCTGTCTTCCCTCTGCCTCTTGATAACTCTACACTATATGAATCTTACAGAAATTATGAAAGGAAGAGAAGAAGCATTGTAGCAAACATAAAGACATTGAGACTTCTGGGGTTGCTCTATTATTGCCTTGAACTAGTATTGAATAACTCATATTGCTAAAATTCTATGTGCTCCCTCACCTCCAATAAATACACTGAACTGACCTCTTAACCACTAAGCAACACAGTGCAGTGATTTCCATCATGTGTAAAAAGTACACTGGTCATACAAACTAAAAACTATGTAAATGAGTAACAAAATCAAAAGAAGCCATGAGCAGCCTTAGTTAGCTGTCTTAAATGGTGATTTTTAAAATGGGATTTTAATGTGAATAAATCTTGAGATCAGAAAGTCCCACAATGTCATCAACAGGACAGTGTGAGTAGGAAAATAGGGTCCAGTACTTTTGTCACCAGCCTATAGAACCTGAGGCCTCCTATTGCTCTCTCTTCTGAAGAACAATATTGCTTATCCCTTTGTCCAGCCAATGGGGAATCAGGGAGATGTGAGGAAGCAGCTTGCTTGCTTTCTCTCTCTCTTTCTTTTTTTTCTTTTATTATAATAGCTATTATTGAAAAAAACTTATTTGCTTTTTCCCCAGTTATTGAAAATATTTTTTCTCATACAATATATCCTGATTATAGTTTCCCCTCACTCTATCCCCTCCAGATCCACTCCCTTTCTGTCTCTCATTAGAAAAGAACAGGCTTCTAAGAGATAACAACCAAAATGTAACAAAATAAAATATAATACGATGAAGCAAAAATCATCCTATGCACAGCAACCCAACAGGAGGAAAAGAGTCCAAGAGTAGACACAAGAGTCAGAGACTCAGAGAGATAAATGTGGTATGTATTCACTTACAAGTGGATAATAGCCATTAAGTAAATGATAACCCAGCTACAAGCTGTAGACCCAGAGAGGCTTGATTAAAGATGCGGAGTCTAGGGGGCCATATGGATCTCTCTGTGACGGAAAAATAGAATTGATTTTACTGGTGGACTGGGGCAGGTAGGGATGGGAGTTGGAGAGGGAGAGTGGGGGTTGGGGAGAGGTGGGGTGGAGGGAAAGAATGTGGGGAGACATGGCCGGAATTGGGGGGCACTTGAGAGTGGTGTGGAAAGCTAGTGCAATGGAAACTTCCAGGAATCTATGAAGGTGACCCTAATGAGGACTCCTAGGAATGGACACAGACTCTCGCTGGCATCTCTTGAAGCTAGAGTCTTCCAGTGGCAGAACTGGGCTGCAGTCAACCGAGTTGTTGGACAAAGGGGTCCCATGATAGTCTCCAAACAACCAAAGCAGCTTTCTTATAACAACTGCCTCTCTCTTTCTCAAATCCTCCCTGATCACAGTGACGCTTGAACCCCATTCAAGTGTGAACTTTCCATGGCCAACATTCCTCCACGCCCTGACTTCCCTCAAAAGGCAGACTTTAACCTAGAAGTGTAAAACAAATAAACTTTATCTTCCCCAAGTTGTGTTTGGCTGGAGTGTTTTATCACAACAACAGAATGAAACCAGAACACCAAGCCACCCAAATCAAGTCCTATTTGTCATCCTGCTACTATATGCAAGTCCAGCAAATGCAAATTTCACAAAACTTCCAATCATACCTTCCAAACATACCTTGTCCTACAGGTCAATCTACTAACAGCTCATTCTCTCCAAGTAAGATCCTATAAGCCCTGCCCAGTGTTGATCCTACTAATCTTACAATGTCTTTTTCCTTCTTGTGTCCTCTCACTTTGCATACTCTGGTGAAATTCAGTTACCAGTTACCACAGTTGCTCCCTTTCATGTTCGGGGAATCCTTTCTTCGGCCGTGGTCATCATTCCCCCTGGATTGCTGCATTAGTCCCTCAGCAGGACCTTCAATTTCTAACCTTACCGATCAACAGCCTGTTCCCGGCCAGGAGATGCTTTGCAAAATGTAAACCGAGTCAAGTTAGTCTTCTAAGAACTCCCAAATAGCCTCTCTCTTACCCATAGTGAAAAATCAAAGTCCAGCACTGAGCTGTTTCTCTCCACCCCTCCCACAGCTCCACTGCACACCCAGTGCAGATGGCTACCCTCATTACATCTCTTCCTCGATCCATCCAACAGAGGCAAACCACAGGGGCTTTGTATCAAGTGTTTCCTCTCCCTAGAATATTCCTAGCCTAAGCATATCACTTCCCCTTTGCCGTCTTCAAGGTTTGTTCAAATTTCAGCTGCTAAATGAAACTTACCTCGAAACCTCATCTACAAATGGCAGCCCTTCCACAGGCGTGCAGGTGGTACACTCACAAAAATGCAGGCAAAAGACTATTACACATAAAATGAAAACCATCAATCTTGTTTTTAAATTGCAGCTAATACATTGCAGCCCCATACTCCCAACTTAATGCTTTGCTCTATTTTTTAATTTTTACCACTATATTTTTAATACCCAGTTTACTAAAAATTTTTATTATTGCTAATTGTCTCTTTCCTTTATATTGCCTGAAAAAGAAACATCTTCATCTGCCTTATTTATTTATTTATTCATTCATTCACTCATTCATTCATTTATATATCCCAAATACCTATGGTGGTACCTAATGCATAGTTGATGTATAATAAATATGCTTAAGTAACTTAAACATATCCTTATGTGTGTGACTAGCTGTGCTTCGGTAGAACCAAGTTAAGATTTACAGGGGTTGGGGGGAAACCTATAGAAAGAAATAGAAAGTTCTTTCCATCTAGCCCATCTCCATTCCTTTGTGTTATTTGCCAATATGTAAAAACATTTTCTTCCAGGGGCCCCCAGTAGCCACTCTAGGCTAGGACTTAGAGACCCCCAGCAACCAAATTTGGCTAGGATCCATAGTGGGCAATAGCAACCAAAAAAATAAAACATTCACCTAACAAAGACAAGACTAGATATCTATGGGGGGAAAAAACCCATTCTAAGCATCATAACTCCAGATGGCTAGACACCATCACAAGAAATACTCATAAACAGCCAGGACAATAAGTCCCTAGAAGCTAGTAACTCTATTGCAACAGGCCCTGAGGAAAGAGTCTAGATGAAGCACAAGGCAAGGACTTCAAAAGAGCAATTATGAATATGCTCAAGGACCTTAAAGAGGATATGAGCAAATGCCTCAATGAAGACCATGAAACACAAACAAACAGTTGAATGAAATAATGAAAACATTTCAAGACATGAAAGTAGAATTTAACAAAGAAACAGAATCACAAAGTAGTATAAAATTCCTGATTGGTTCATATATTATAGTTGAAAATTTCTACATTTTCTACGTTAGAAGAAAATAAATCCAAATTGTAGATTGGTATATCTATCTACAGAAACATGTATAATATATTATTTTATTAAATATTGTATGTTACAAACAAATATCAGTAACTAACAATCATTTCATAAAGGATATTATTTTATCTTGAATACCAACATTTAAGCACAGCCATATTTAATTGCAGAAAGTGAAGAAAAAAATGGAATCTTTTGCGTCTGTTCCAAAGGAGCTTCAAGACTTTCATTTGCAAAAATGAAATCTTTTAAAAATTTATTTTCACTTCAAAGCATGGTTTTCTCATCCCTGTCCAAATGGATCACTGGCATGGCTCTTAGACATGTAATCCATGATTGTATTCTTTTCAACTCATCTGCATGAAATAAAGAGTTAGAGCAGCCGAGAGCAGGTGTTTCTAATGCCACTGAGCAACAGCTGGAAGCAGGAAGAACAGAGGTGTTAAAAGGGAAAACAAATACTTGTGTTGGAAACAGCTGTATTGTAAGAAGAGGAGCAAGCATCCAGCCTCCACTCAGACATGGTTTGGGAAGAAGAAACACTGATGTGGCCGACTCTGGTGAGGAATGCAATGGAGTGCAAATTGCTTTTAAGATAAGCAAGATCAGCAAGATAATTGCCCAATTAGTGAATCAATGAACAAGGGAATGAATTCATATGTCATGTGTGCACAAGTCAAGGCTGCTCCAGCTCTGGGAAAGAAGAGGCTGGAGCATGGGACAAAGTGCTATAGTCTACTTTGTTGCTCTTTAAAGAGTGGGCATAAGAGCTACCTCTTAATAGTGCTCAGAAATAACTAAAATATAAGAATATACAACTATTATATAGAACACTTCTCTGTATGTACCCAAAGGAAATGACATCAGCGCACCGTGAGCTGTTTGGGCCTCCTCCTCATTCCGGCATTATTCTAAAAGTCAAGATATGGAGAGCAATAACTAAGACCCTATGGATAAAGAAATGATACTACATATATATATATGTAAGTCTATATGTCTGTGTGCATGTGCATAGTGCTATATTATGCAGACATATGAGGAGACCTTGAACTCTAAAATAACAAGGAAGAACCTGGAACTCATTAGGCTGAGTGAAATAAACTAAACACACAAAGACAAATATTGTTGAACCACACTTTTTGTGGACTGTGGGGTTTCCCTGAGAGAGTGGTGTTTGTTTTGAGGTGGATGTTCATTTGTTTGTTTGGTTTGGACCAGATATTTGTTTGTTTGTTTGTTTGTTTGTTTGTTTGTTTTGAGACATATTTTCATGCAGCCCAGGCTGGCCTCAAATTCACCACATAGCTAAGGCTAGCCTTAAACTCCTAATCCTGCTGCTTTTACCTAATCCAGGCACTAGGATTAAGAGATGTGAACCACGATGCCTAGGATAATATGGAATGTTTACTAAAAGTCATCTGTGTGGAAACAGAATAGACTCCTGGCTGCTGGGGATAATGGGAGAGGGGTATCCTACATGAGGAGATGTAGGTCAAAGGGCACAAAGTCACAGTCCTGTTGCACAAGTCAATATCTACAGAGCTAACGTAGAGCGGGAAGACCGGTTAAAAACATTACAGTGAATACTAGAAATTTGCTGAAACACTAGGATTAAGTTACCACCAAATATGATAACTGTAGGATGCTATAGATATGCTGGCTTGCTAAACTGTAGCAAACACTTCACTCACTCACTCCCCAGCTCTGTGTACATGTGTAAAACCTAACATCACACTGGACAGCTCTTATACACACTAGGAAAGAATGAATGAATGGAAACCCAATGTTCTGGTTCTCTCCACATTGTCTCTGGTTTTACTTCTTCCTTCTTTCTAATCATACATTAAATATAAGTTGCTATGGTCTTGGAATACAGGTACATTGCCGTAATTCATGTAGAATATAACTTTAATATAGAGAAAACATATTTTTAACCTCAGTTATGTTTCTGTATCATTCTCTTGGTTGGTGAATATTTCATGTGAAATTTTAGTATGGCAATGCTTTCAGGGACCTTAAACCAACCATGTTCTATATAATCAATAAAGTATTTGAAAGAAAAATGAGGTGGATGCCTCCCTAACGTTGCCAGGCTGCACTAGAATGCCGGTTCTTGCTCTGACCAGCACACAAATAAACGGGTAAGTTTCCCTACATGCACTTTGTAGTATGCAAAGTAAGGTGTAGACAGGTTGTTGGTTCAGAGTTAAGTTGCACATAGTAGATGGCCCCTCTCAAGGTAAGTGCTCTTTTTAATACTCAGAATTGCCAATAGAAAATCATGGCTGAAAAAGGAATCAGTCCAAAATGAGTATTGAACCATCTACCTTCAGATCACCTATGTATTAAATATTTCATTATTTTTCCACATCATAGATTCATTATATTTTCTTCTTGTTGGTCAAAAATGAAAATGCTTTGGAAGCAGAGTGTTTGAAACAGCATAAAATCTAGCCTGATGATAAAAATGTAGGCTAAATAAGCTCTGTTCTGCTTTTGTTTTGTAGACATGTATGTGAGATTTAAAAGTTTGCTGGGGGTTCTGGGTTGTTTGTTATGAGTTGATTTGGTCTTTTTCGAACCTTCCTTTTGAATTCATCTATGCTTTCCTTTCGGTCATCCCAGGCTGTGAAGCCTGCCCTCTGCTGGTAAGAGGAAAATGACCATCAACACTTCAAGCCTGAAAGATTCCAAGACTTGACAAGATGTGAAAGACACACCAGCCTATTATAAAAAGTCAGTTGTTAAAGTACCCATCACGTTCCTACTCCAATACTTAAAAATGGAAAGAAAACAGATTTGCAAGACAGTAAAGCTGAAGGTAAGTGGTGGGATTTATATTAGATTCCACATTTTATTTTAGCTCTGATAATGAGGTCTAAGAGCAGCCACATTGGGTGACAGAAAGGTGTAGCTAGAGTTTTCCTGCCTGGCCCACAGTCAGGACAAATCTCTATCACCTGCTAGTCCCACAGATGCTCAGACCCGACCAAGTAAACACAGAGACTTATATTGCTTACAAACTGTATGGCCATGGCAGGCTTCTTGCTAACTGTTCTTACAGCTTAAATTAATCCATTTCCATTAATCTATACCTTGCCACATGGCTTGTGGCTTACCAGCATCTTCACACGCTGTTTGTCATGGTGGCGGCTAGCAGTGTCTCTCTGACTCAGCCTTCCACTTCCCAGCTTTATTCTCCTCCTTGTCCCGCCTACACTTCCTGCCTAGCCAATGGCCAATCAGTGTTTTATTTATTGACTAATTAGCAACACATTTGCCATACAGAACATCCCACAGCAGAAAGGAAAACCACCCTCAGATCTATGGAGCCACATCAACTCAATGCTTGCCACGTTCTACCAAGCAAACTGTTAATGATCATCTATTTCAAAACGTCCATTGGATGCATGACGCAATCATAAATGGAAGTCAGTAATGATGGCTCTCCCCACTTATTTTCTATTCATTTCTCCAGTAAATTTCCATTGGCCTTTTACTTACGTTCTTGTAAAGGCAATAAGAGGAAGCCTTGGCATATCACAAATGCTACAAGTTAATTAAAACCGTGATCTATTAACACAAAATAATATCCCTTCCAAGACCAGGGCAACAATACACACTGCCTTTGAGGGTGTTGAGGAGCAAACCTTGCCCTAGAAATATGACTGACTGAAGGAACTGAGGAGGACAATGAAGAGCTCCTGTAAGATCTGTTACCCAATCCCTTCCTCTCTCCACTTCTGATCTAGCCTCACCACCCTCCTGATATTCACAGAACACACTACCACATCATCCCAGGGAAACAGTGTTGTGATTTCTGAGCCATGTGATGGGAATATTATTTACACAGACAACACAAAGCTTGATGCTACAGCTTGTTTAAGGCTCTATGTGAATGTCCCCACATCAAATGGGCCCTTCCCTTACAATCCACATAAAGATCACCGCTTCTCTTTACCCCGATTTTCTTAATGTTCTTCTCCTTTTATTGTCATTGTGACTTTGTTTTGTGTATGGTCCATGTCTTCACACTGGGAACTGGGACGGATGCACGCTCTGGGAAACAGTCATGTGGCTCATTTGTTCATTGTTCTGTTCACAATGGAATAGTACCTGATTCATAGCAATTAATCAATATTAGTTGAATGTATAAATCAATGATTCATCAGGAACATTACAGAATTAATTTCAGCTTGGAATCAGAGACTGGGTAGTCTAGTGACTTGTAGAGCTTCTATGCTGTGATTTATAAAGCAAGATTATATGGCTAGCTTTGTGTACACTCAAAATATATCCAAACCCTATCCCAAAGGAATAAAAGATGAGAAAATCAATTAAATGAATGTTGGGGCACCATGAAAAAAGTTTGATTAGATATTTAAAGTCATTCCATGAATGACCTATAAAATATTATTTCTTCTGGATTACTGTTATTGCCACTTCATCAAGAGTGTTAAGACAAAGAATAGAAAGTAAAAATAATCTATAAAATACTACATTCCCGAGAATAGTTAAGTGGTTGGGTTGTTAAACATTTCACAGTTTCTACTCCTTTTTAAATTAAGCTTAAAATAGATTATTGCTCCTCAAAGAACTAAGAATGGAAGTAGCAACAGAGAAAAAGAAACATAATCGTGTGAGCATATGTAGTTCCTAGCTTTGTTTTATTAGAACATTGCCAAGCCTTATTGAAATCAAAGTATTTTAAAACAGTACCACCTGAGAATGTTATCTTGTAAGTCTGATCCAAAAATTGTATGTGTAAAATTCCTGGCAAAGAAATGTGATACTCTCTTTAAAATATATCCATTATAACACAACTTTAGAATGAACCCACCTAAGATATGCTCATAATCAGTAAGGGATGAACCAAAGTAATGAAAAAATTAACATAACCAAATATGCATATCTCGTTCTCCAGCATTGCTGTCTGTCTAGATGCACCAAGATTAGACACAGACACACAGACACGCACACACACACACACACACACACACACACACACACACACGACTGCAGTCATTTGGTGTTTTGAAAACTAGCCTAACACTGTCCATTTTACTGCCAACATTTTGGCCTTATATCACACGTGATGAGAGAAATGGCCTTTGAAAGAAGATTGTGGGCTGAACTGAGAAAAATCCAGCAACAAAAATCTGATAGAAAGAGATCTGTTGTTGCAGCTGTACATGGATTTCCATCAAGAATGAACAACTTTTCTGAGTGGTAAAATTTTTATCCTGTTTTCTCGATGAAAATTTTCCATCCAACTACATGTGACAAAGAGGAAAACTCCACTAGTATAATACAATCTGCTCTCTAAGATTAAAACAACAGCAAAGCTATGAGAAATGTAACGTCTATTCATATACACAATAACCATATTTGTTCATAATTTAGGATACTTGTAATATTTTTCATAATAAATCATTTGAATAAATTGTTTATAAATCAGTTAAGTGAATTGAAAACCAAAAAGATAATTTTTGGTTTTAATACAATCTTTATTTGGTAATAATACATTCTTTTTTTTTTTTTCATTTTTCAAGACAGGGTTTCTCTGTGTAGCTTTGCACCTTTCCTGGAACTCAATCTGTAGCCAAGGCTGGCCTTGAACTCACAGAGACCCACCTGGCTCTGCCTCCCGAGTGCTGGGATTAAAGGTGTGCACCATCACCACCTGGCCATATGCTACATTCTTTATTCATGAAGTCATCATGTTCCTTTATATTTGTCTTCTTAAAGACTAGAGGAAAGCAAGATATAGAAAAAGACAGTATCCTGTGCATGTTTCTTAGTTTATTCATTTAATAAGAATTTCTTGAGTGCTTTTTAATGTGCCAAAAACTCATAACTGTTAAGAACTCAAAGATGTACATGGTCCCAACTCCTTCAGAGCTGAAAGAAGATATTATGAGTCAGAGAAAACTTTGGGTTTGGAAAAATAATACTACCACCAGGAACATTCTCAAAAAAAAAAAAACTATAATAGAAGACAAAAACCTAAGTGATTACACCATCAGGAAGATACTTTGATATCCCACCCATTTACTACTCCCACAAAGTTCCAAAAGAATCATAACCCTGTTTTCCAAGTGAATAAACCAATGTGAATGTCTGTGATGTATGAATTCAAAGACTAGGCATTGCTTAGATCACAGCTGTGGTCAGGTAACCCTTAACCCCGAGCTCAATGATCACACTCATTCCTCCAACCTCATAGAATAAACTTGTCTTCCTTAAATTTCTAGCTAAAGAGCCGGGCGGTGGTGGCGCACGCCTTTAATCCCAGCACTCGGGAGGCAGAGCCAGGCGGATCTCTGTGAGTTCGAGGCCAGCCTGGGCTACCAAGTGAGTCCCAGGAAAGGCGCAAAGCTACACAGAGAAACCTTGTCTCGAAAAACCAAAAAAAAAAAAAAAAAAAAATTTCTAGCTACAAAGACTGACAGGAATTATGGAGCAACCAAGCACTGTGTGAACAACTCCAAGTCCTCTATAATTGCTCCCAAATACCTCTTCTTATGCCATTAGCACAAGAAAACCGGTGAGTTTTCATTTTGCTGTCCAGAAATTGTAGCTAAGAAAATATTGCCCATCATCTATTTTTACATCTCCCTATCATTAATTTTTCAAGTATTCGAAATGTTCATGAAAAGCAATGTAAAATACCACATTCTTGAGAACAGTTGAGTGGTTAGGTTGTGAAAATGTAAGATAGCCAGTGAAATTGTGTGCTCAGCTAAGGCAGACCAGAGTCAAAACACCAGCATCTCCAAGAAGCAATTCTCTGACCCCATTTGTCTCATGTGTAAGTGGAGCCAGAACTGACTGCCACATTTGTAAAATGCTGTCAGCCCATAAATGTGTATAAGTCACAGTGACAACAGATCCTATGAGGAACTTAAGCAAGATAATAATAATTGGTGTATGATTTTTCTGAAACCATCTCACTGAGCATATTTAGCTGGAATCTATAGAAATCAAGAATTTCAGAGACCTAAAAAGACATCAGTAAAAGTTAATTAGGGCTGATAATAATAAGTCCTCCAACCCAGGTGATATATGCCGGTGTGCTGAGAACCATCAATAAGTGTTAAACATCTAACTGTCAAAATATTAAATGTTTGATAAGTCTGTGTTTCTCCTAAGGCAAATATAGCAAGCAGAACATTCTGTATGCAATATAATTTATTTTTATCACTTTTATTTTCCCTTAGGTAAATAGACCATATTGAAGCCAGTGGGAGGCACATACATCATCTTTCTCAAATTTCAGCATTCAAAAAGAGAGAAAGAGAGGGAAGAGGGAAAGAGAGTACTGGTTTATAATAGTGTTGTGGGTTTTTTTATTGGGTTTTTTTTTTTCACCTCTGTAGATGTCTTGTGAGGGCAGAAAAGTGCCTGTGGTTAGAAAGAGACACATCCCATTTCTATAAGTACCTTCAAACTTCCACTGCTTACTTTCTTACTGAATTTTCTCACACCACAAAAGTGTAAAAGTCTCTACAGGAGTAAAAAACCATATCCAATCTACCCCAGCCCACATTTCTTTTGTTTTATTCCTAAAAGTACCCTACCAAAATGCTTGGGAATATAATGGATACTAATCCAGTCTAGAACACAGCACCCAAAAATCATACTTACCAATAACAAATAAAACTGGCAGATTTTATATACTAAGTATTTTACAATAAAATGTAACTATACAAGAAAAATATTCTCCTTAACCGAACATTAACAGGGTTAGAAAATAAAAGTCACTGAAACCTAAATAATGGAGGGAAATGTAATTTTCAGAAAATGAGGTAAGTGCTCTCACGCTGAAGACAAATATTGTACTGGAATCTGCCCAGCTAACAAAAGATCTCAGAGACTCAGAGCACATTCACATACCTTTTTATTAAAGCTGAAAATTAATCCCTTGACCAAGTGGCCTTCATCATCCCACATTTGAAAGCCCAAAGGGGCACAAAGGGAGCATTCAGATTATTTGCAAATGCTATCTGTCAAATTTATCCTATTATTGAGAATTTTCAGTTTATATTTGAAAAAAAAACAAAAAACAGTAAATACCTCCGGATACTCTTGCTTAAGGAGGACTATATTATATCAGATGATAAATGGGGTAAAATTCTACCAAATGGAAATCGGTGAAATAAATTCAGGCTATATAAATCTGGAGTATCTGCCATAGGGCAGGACAATTCAGATCAATTCCTGACACTCCCCACCCACTAGTCTCTAATCATAGGATACAAGAGGTCTGAACAAATTCAAGATCAAGTAGAACACAATTTTCCTGCTTAACGCATTTCAAAACTAAATGCGTTAATAAACACACAACAGGAAAAGGGAAAGAAGGGCTTCCTGCTGCTAATGGGTACCGTTTGAGATTTAAGCTAATAGTAAGTCTAAAGTTCCAATATCTAATTCTTCATGCAAACACTACATCCAGATCTTTAACACCACACACATCGTCATCACACAGCACGGTAGCTCTGCTGGACTCACTCTATTATAAAAATCACTCTTATTACTAGTCCAATACCACAGTGTGAGTAATGAACTTCATCGGGAGCCGTATAGGATCACTTAATGAACGGCAATCATATGAAATTGCTCTCCTGTAGAACGTGTTGAAGTCAGGTTGTTCCACTTTAATAACCTACTTTGTTGACTCCACTATTGAGTCTTTAAATTGTGATAATCTACAGGCAGAAATGATGGAAGATTCAATATGTAAATACAACATATTAGGTTTAAGTTAAGCAATGAAAGGTCACCTTCAAATGTAGCAACACAGAGAAGTCAATATTCCATTTCACCCATCCTGTAACTGATAAAGTGCCAACAGGGGCTATATCTTCAAAACCTTCTCCACAATACATGCAGTGCAGAAAGTAATGATCTTGACCCAACTTCCTATAAGTACTGACTGGGACACAGATAGTCCTTAAATACTTGGTATCTGATGATTAACTGATACCTTCATTGCCTAATGTGAAAAAAAAAATCACTAAGTCTTTTAATGTGTATTATCTCACTGGATTATATGAACATTTACTAAATCAGAAGACTATTGTCAGGAACGTAGACATGAGCTCCCACCTATACCAAGAAGCTATCTCCAACTGACAACTGATCACAAAGGAAAAATTAGTTTTCTCCAATGGAGTCTCACCAGGGATACACACCCCATGCCCAGCATTAGATGGCCAACAGAAAATGAACCCAATGGTATTTGGGGAATCTTTTTCTTGCATATGGCTTCTGGGTGTTTTTTGTTTTGTTTGTTTGTTTGTTTGTTTGTGGCGTTTTGTTTATCTTATTGGTCTCTTGCTTGTATATTATCATTTCCAATTTTGTGAGTCTATGGGTTTTATGTGTACGTGTGTGTGTGTGTGTGCATATGTATGTATTTCTTGTACTTTTTCTTTGGGTCTTGTTATATTGTTTTTCCCCCCTGTTTTTTTCTAAAGAGGTAGAGAAAAGAGACATGGAGTTGGAAGGGTGGGAAGGCAGGGTGGATCTGGGAGGAAATGTGGGTGGGGAAACCACAATCAGAATTTATTATACAAAACTATTTCAATAAAAAATAATTTTAAAAAATGTTAAATGTATTTCACCATGATACTCAAAGTCTTTAGCAATTTCCACAAGCTTACTCAGAAGTGATAAGTGGACCAGACCATATATATTAATATTATTGATCTAAAATACTTACAATTGAATTAAAAGTTGTATTTTTACTCAAAAAAAAAAAGACTCTACTGTTATCACAATCCTTAATTTTCTACCTTAGGCAGTAAGTCACAGAACTTTACATCTTCATCCTAAGCACACTGTAAGCACACTGCATGCATGTGCCAAATCTGGAAATAAGATACCAATATTCAGACCAAGCAGACAACATATTAACCAACATTACCGAGCAATTAATTTTGTACTTCCGAGTTGGATTATAGTTAACATCATGTTCAGTTTTAAGATACTTTTCAAGTCAGTTGTTATAATTAAAATATCATAAAGCAACTGAAGGTAAAGTACAGCCACCATTTATTAAACTAAACTATTAATGTGATTTACTGATGAGGCCCTTCCACATAAATTGTAATTCCCCATCCCTAGTCAGGTTTGGAAACCAGGTAGCCAGTATATATATATATATATATATATATATATATATATATATATATATATATATAGCCACAAGGCAATGTCCAAGGAGTCCCAGGAATATGACAGAAATCCTTTTTTTAAAGGAGCATATACTTCACCTTTGGAGAGTTCTATTAGCAAAAGTTTGTATAGTCTGTCTTCTCAAAAATATCTGTCCTAGTACCTCAAGTCTCCCAAACAAGCCCTCCTCTCTCCTATGTGGCAACACAGATCTTCAAAAATATGAGAAGTTGTGTCTCTACTAACGTCAGTTTAAAATTGTCTAGCCATATCTAATCTCCCTCAAATCATTCTCACAATCTACAATCACGATTCTGCCCTACCCTGTGATCTCTGCTGGGCTTCTCTGTGAGTTTAAGGATAGGATATTTACTGCAGCAGTGAACAGTTAGCACTTCAATCATAAAAAATGTTCAATCAACATTTTATGAATGAGTTAATGAGCAAAGAAGTAGCCTGAATGCATATGCACTCATAAACTCGAGTTTTTATTATCATCACCCATTTCCTAGAGAGATAGTCATGGGAAATGAACAAGAGCCCCTAATTTAGACGGCCACCCACACAAAAGGAAGTCTAAGTAAGTTTTAAATTTAAGTAAAAATGTTAATAATGTTCAAGACCGGCAGCGCTTGCTTATTCCATAAATGAGTACTGATTTTCCTAGATTGCTCTAACAGTGCACCTTATACTGATGGTGGGCAGATTGCATGCACTTCCTGCCCTCTTGGTGTGGCGAGGACATTGAAGAAGTTTCTATACAGGGACAAAGCAGAGTGTTTATCATAAGAGAACTGCATGAAGTTCACCTCCTTCGTAGAGATGTCAATGAAATGTCAACCCCACTAGTCAGACAGTAGCCACAGCAGGGAATAATAGAAGATAATAGACCTCGGTTTAAACCAATACTTCATAATATACATATAACTGAAATATGAGTCTCCAATTCAGACATATGGAAAATAGGGTGGGAGTTGTCAGGTTCTGGGAAAGGAGGAAAACAAATGCTGATTTTTAACAGGTACATTTGAAAAAATTCTATGAATTATACACTAAAAAAATTATTAAAATGATAAATGTTGTACTATGTATATCTTACTAATATGTGTGTGTGTGTGTGTGTGTGTGTGTGTGTGTCTTTCACACAAATGACACACAGAGAAGTCCCTCCTTCAGCATGTAGCAGTGATGTATCACACACCTGTGTGGACCTGTTTGTGCCGGGGATGTGTGTGTTCTACACAGGTACAAGACTCCTTTCCTGAGTTGGTTTGCGTTCATGTGTGCAAGCATGGAGAAACATTGCCAGAAGCAGGAATTTCAGGTGAGGGAAGACAACTGCATTTGACAAATGACGTTTCATTATGTGACGAGCAAGAACCCTCAAGGGCACTGGCAGCTCATTTTTTAACTAAATTCCCTTTCAGTAAAGCTCTCCAGGACTATGAAACTTGATGAACTTTAAAAAAAAAACTCTCCCTTCTAAAATGCAAAAAAAAAAAAAAAAGTTATTTATTACCCCTCCAGTTTAAAAAAAAAACTTAACTTTGAAAACTCCCCAGACATAACCAGCAGACATTGCTTCAGGTTGATATAGAGGCCTACTGGTAACACTAATTGGAAGAAGGAACTCTGCTGGAATATTCCATCTACTCTGAATCCTTTTTCACAAGGCACCAGGGAGACAAAATTTAACATCAAGGTACAGGTGGCCTATTACTGAGGAAAAACTCTTTTTCTAATGAAAAATGTAAAGCGTAGTGAAGTAGCATTCCTGAGTCCTCAGAGTCAACCATCTGTCCACTGCTCATACAGAGAAAAAGAAGAAAATGTCACTGGCAACCCAGTCAAGCTGTTGACAACACTTACTGTGTGTGTATTGGGTACTAGTAAACAATATAAAAGAAAGGATATTAAGGTATCACCTTTACCCTCAAGGACCATATTAGAGGAAGGATGATGATTTGCTGTGATATACTTTGGGATGAAATGATGAGAAGAGTATGTGCTCTGGAAAGCAACAGATCAGCAAGCTAATCCCACCTCTACAGCGTTTTAGCTGCACGACCTTAATGATAATGTCTAAATTATTGAAAGGCTTATCGTGCACCAAGGAAATCGGGTATACAGTTCATCCTGGTTAATCCTCACAAATTCTACAACGTAAATGCATCATTCATTAACTCACAAGGTGTTTAATTTTCCTCAGCCTTATTTTCACTTCAGACATAAGGAATTAATACCAACTAACAACACATAAAACTAGCCAAGGCTGGGCGGTGGTGGCGCACGCCTTTAATCCCAGCACTCGGGAGGCAGAGGCAGGCAGATCTCTGTGAGTTCAAGGCCAGCCTGGTGGTCTCCAAAGTGAGTTCCAGGAAAGGTGCAAAACTACACAGAGAAACCCTGTCTCGAAAAAACAAAACAAAACAAAACAAAACAAAAAAAAAACCTAGCCAAGGATGGACACAGATCATATCATTTGAATATTATACACTTGTAGAAATGGCATACAGTGGTAAAACTGTCCTAAGAATCGTTTTGGAGAAGACTCTCTTTATCAGACATGGTCAGAGCTTTTTACAAATGAAATTTAATACAATAAATGCCTGCGTGCCTGTTACACACAAAATCCTATATAAAACTGCAATGTGAACAAAGATAAATGACATAATTTCTATCACTAAGAAGCTTGTAGTCCAGAGTAATCATAAATTAATATATGTTACTTTAAAATTATGGCAACTAAGTGGGCTAGAGAGATGGCTCAGCTGTTAAGAGCACTGGCTGCTTTTCCAGAGGACCTGGGTTCAAGTCCTAGCAACAACATAGCAGCTCTTGTCTGTAACTCCAGTTCCAGGGGATCCAACACCCTCATATCAATGCATATAAAATAAAGTTAAATAAATGCTTTTTTAAAAATTAAGACAACTAATCAATATCCCAAAGATCGGGACACGTGATAAAATATTCCTGCTCTGAAGTGTAGTGTGTCCACTTATATTCTCCATTCATGATGACCCTGAAAACGTGGTCTTTCCAATAAAGTTGAAAATATATAATCTCTGCATAGCATAGGTACTCTTGTTTTTCATGTTAATATGGCATGTACCTGCTGTGGGATGTATGGCAAATGTGTTGCTGATTAATCAATAAAACACTGATTGGCCGTTGGCTAGGCAGGAAGTATAGGCGGGGCAAGGAGGAGAATAAAGCTGGGAAGTGGAAGGCTGAGTCAGAGAGACACTGCCAGCCGCCACGATGAGAAACAGCTTGTGAAGATGCCGGTAAGCCACGAGCCATGTGGCAAGGTATAGATTAATGGAAATGAATTAATTTAAGCTATAAGAACAGTTAGCAAGAAGCCTGCCACGGCCATACAGTTTGAAAGCAACATAAGTCTCTGTGTTTACTTGGTTGGGTCTGAGAGGCTGTGGGACTGGCAGGTGAAAGAGATTTGCCCTGACTGTGGGCCAGGCAGGAAAACTCCAGCTACATGTACCTGTCATAAACACCTGTACCAATTGAGCATATTCTGATTTCCAATCACTGCAATCCACAGCATATGAGAGGACAGGCAGGGAGCACTCAAATCCTCTGTTTATAATGTCAACCTAAACAACCACTAAAACTCAGGGCACTGTTATAATTGTAGGGATGAATGGAAAGAAAGAATTAGTACCAGGATACAGTGGGATGTTCTGTACGCTGTGAATGTGTTGCTCTAATTAGTTAATAAATAAAGTGCTGATTGGCCAGTAGCCAGGCAGGAAGTATAGGCGGGACAAAGAGAAAGGATAATTCTGGGAACGGGATGGCTGAGTGGGGAGACACTGCCAGCTGCAACCATGAGAAGCAACATGTAAAGATACCAGTAAGCCATGAGCCACATGGCCAGGTATAGATTTATAGAAATGGGTTAATTTAAGATATAAGAACTAGATAGCAAGAAGCCTGAGCCATTAGGCCAGACAGTTTAAATAATATAAGCATCTGTGTGTTTATTTGGATCTGAGTGGCTGCCAGCCCAGACGGGACTGGAGATAACTCCAGCTACAAATGGTGCCAGAACGTGGGGCAAGAATTTCCACCTAAAACCTGAGAAAGCTTAAAAAAAAAAGATTCTAAAATGGAGCTAAAATCAGCTTCCTAGTTGTCTCTATGGTTGGTACTGAGATTAAAGGCACGTGTCACCATGCTTGGCTGTATCCTTGACCACATAGAGACTCTGCCTGCCACATGATCAGATTAAGGGCATGTGCTACCACCACCAGACTTCCGCTTAATGGCTATGACCTCTAATCTCCAGGCAACTTTATTTATTAACATAACAATAAAAATATCACATTTCATCACAAATAAAATATCACCACACCAGGAAAGTTGCTTTTTATCTTACATGGGTATAAAACACACCAGTCACCGGGCAGTGGTGGCAAATGCCTTTAATCCCAGCACTCGGGAGGCAGAGGCAGGCAGATCTCTGTGAGTTCCAGGCCAGCCTGGTCTACAGAGCGAGATTCAGGAAAGGCGCAAAGCTACACAGAGAAACCCTGTCTCAAAAAATCAAAAAAATATATAAAATAAAAAAATAAAATAAAACACACCAGTTGATGCCAAGTGAAATTTCCCAAGGTATTTTTGGTGAAATAGACTCAGAACATTGATCTCAATTGAAAATCTTATCATTTGGGAGGAGGCAAAAAAATTCCCCTTGGAAATGGGGAGAAATATAATACAACATGCTGGATATCCCTGCTGTAAATTAGTATTAAGCAGGAATAAAATATTTGAAAGAGTCTATAATAGACAATGTAATTAAAGTGCATTGCAAAATCGCTCTCATCTTCCAGGTAAATTTCCATCAAAATATAAACTTTGAAATCAGTTGATTCACTGAAATATCATAAATGTTAGTCAAAACACATTACCCTTCATCATCAAAATCCAGTATTACCACAACGTGGGAACAGATCAATTTAGAGATACCAGAGCATGATAAGGGTGGAGAGCATTGTGCCTGCAACACAATACAACAGTTCTCTAGTAACAGACTTTGGAGACAAGGATAAGACAAGCTGCGTGACAAAGAACTCAAAGGAATGACTTTAAGAAAATAGCAAGACATATGGGAATACAGACACATAATTTAATGAAATTAGAAAGGTAATTCACGATTGTGTAGTCTAGGTAGTCTAGAAGACAAGCTTACTGAGAAAAAACATGGCGAAAACTTTCCATATCTTAGGAAAGATACAGACATTGGACCCAGGAAGTTTTAAAGACTCCTCATGGATTTAGAACAGGTGTTTTATAGTCTAACTGTCAAAGTACAAAACAAAGAATTTTTCAAACATCTAGAGAAAAGTGTCACCTCACATAGAAGGGACTAACTTGGACTTCTCAGCAGCATTCTTGCAAGCCAAGAAAGAATGTAATGATATATTCAGAGCTCTGGGGGAAAAAAACCTATTAGTCAAGAATATTATACCAGAAACTCTAAACTGCAGAAGTAAGGGAGTGATAAAAACAACACAAGCAGAAACTGAGATACTTCATCATAGCCAGACCAGCCATGTAAGACGTGCCTTAAAAAGCCCTCACTAGGGATGGAAAGATAGTAACTACAACCATGGAAATAGAAAAATATAGAAAATTACTAGTAAAGTGGATGCGTGAAAATGAGAAGAGAATCAAACTGTATCAACACCTAACAACCACCAAACCACAAGGTGAACAGGAGAGCAAAGGAATGAATGAAAGACACACAAGTTAAGAAAAAATTAACAAAAAGCAAGAGTACATCTACTAATTAATAAAAACTTACGTGCAAATGAGAGATTCCAAAATTTAAAAATGTTTGCTGGCTGAATGGAATTAAGGAAATGAGACTCTATGATATGTGGCCTACAGGGAACTCAGTTCATTGTAATGACACTATGAGATCTGAAAAGCAGAAGCCAAAAGGAAGCAAGAATAGCATTATTTATATCAGACAAAATATAAAAATCACTATACAATGACAAAATATCATCTCAACAATAAGAAATATGCAGATGCCCAATACTGGTACACCCAACTAAAAATTATAAATGCTATAATCAATTGCTGTCTTCTGGATATGGCACAGCCAATGCACGCATGACCTCAAAGCATCTGTGCCTACACAAGACTGCGTCTAACAGCAATCCACCATGGATGGCAAAGAGCTCACAGAGGCCCATCCACCCCTGCTGAACTCCTGGCTACCCGTGGATTCTGGAGGAGGAGCAGCCACTGTCTTTGGTTGTGTGCCCACTGAGGAACCCAGCGGGCTCCTGCAGATAGAGCCAAACCCACAGTCACACATATGACACTGGTTAAATTCATGGAGCCTCAGAGAGACAGAGAGGGGGTGACAGAAGAAGAGAGGGAGGGAAAGAAAGGCATGAAGGAAAAAGAACAAAAAAAAGAAAGAGATAAAAAGACAAAATAATAACAACAGCATCATGAATGTGGTAAGGATTGCCCTCGGACCCCACACTTGTGCTGTGGTACACTCATGCCCACACACATACACACGCACAGAATCAAGAAGAAGAAGTGGGGAGGGAGGGAAAAGGGAAGGAAGAAAGGAACGGACAAACGTTCAGAATGAAGACAAATACTGCCCACGAAGCGCACAGGTAGAAACAGACATGGAGTTCCCTGAGGACGTCAGCCTTGTCAACGAGTGTAACCCAGATAACAATAAGAAGAGGTCAGAAGGAGCAAGCGAAGAAGATAAATAAAAAATTAACTACCTACTGACCAGATTGTAGATTTCCCTCTATACCACCCCCAGGGTTCAGATGCTGTACTACCATGAGTGGATGGACATTCAAATGTTCTCCTTCTGTCTGAAGTGGTTTCAAGACTCACTGAGTTACTTCTCACCTGTCCCTGCACATTGATGGGTTACCGCTTCGATGCCAGGCATTTTCAGACCAGGAAACGGAAAATATCACACAGTCCAAAATTGTCCCACAGGCTGCTTTTGTGTAGCACACAATCAAATAACAATTTTCACATTTTTAAATAGACTAAAATAATCAAAATAGAATACTATCCCATAATAATCATATAAATTCTAAATTTTATATATTTCTCTATTGGAGGACCACTCACTCTCAGGAGTTTTTTGTCTCAGTTTTCCTTAATAAAAACATATTTCCTGTGCTTTTGAAAATTAAAATTGTAATATCCACATAAAATTTTATTTGAATACAACCACATTTACTCTTTGATACACTGTGTACCCATCGTGTCCTGGAGGTAAGCTTGTACACACTTGTAATCACAGAAACTCACAAAGCTGAAGCAAGAAGATGTCAATGGGTTTGAAGATAACCTGGGATGCAGAGTGAGGTCCAGGCTATCCTGGGCTACAGTATAAAACCCTACCTCAAAAAAGAGACAGAGAGAGAGAGAGAGAAACAGAAAGATTTCAAGTCATTGCAACAAAGGCAGCATGGTTTGCAAAGCCTTTAAAAGTAGTTAAAGTTAAACAGAATTTCTGTTTTTAACATTCAGGAGACAAAACAAGGCCTAGCTGTGGACAGGAACGAGGAATTCAATCCCTACAACTCAGCATGTTAGCTACTGGTTACAAATAATCTCCCAGTGCTGAGGGAACACAGAAGACAGAGCAGGAGAGGCCTGGGACTGAGGAGAAGCCTCTAGAATGGAATTAGATAAGAATTAGAGGTCACACAGAGAAAGCTTCATCTGTCACACTGGAACTTTCCATTTCACTTTAATGACGATGGGAAAATTGCTGGGTTTTAAGAATGCCTGGTGTCACTATCGGTTTTATATTTTTAGTTACCCTGGCAGAAATATATCTGGTTGTACTTCATGACCCTTCTTGTGACACAGGAAACACAACAGTTGGATATATATTTGCTCCAGGAAGCACTAAAAAGCGTTCCCATGAGGTATCCATCGTTCTTACTCATCTTCTCTCTTGCAATAAAATAATAATGATTGCTGACACACTGAGTGGTATTTTGTGCCAGGCACTTGAATGGGGCATTTGCGGTATTAACTCTTTCTGTCCTTATTTATATAGCCTGTGTGAGTCATTCTTGTTTACCCAGGTACATCTAAACATGATTAGATTTAACCTTTTTCTTTTTCTGGATGAATACATTTCTTGTATTCAAATTACATGTTTTGTTTCCGTTCCTAGACGAATGGATTGAATAGTTGTAGCATAACGTTAACTCCCTTTGTCAAGCAAGACAGGCAGTTCACTAATCACTCATCCATCCACCACCATTATTGACTGGGCGTCTATCATGCTGTGAAGGGGCAGCATTGATATACACTGACAAGTCCCTGCCATATCTTGGCATCCTCGGGGTAGCATTAAGGGAGCAAATACATTATCAGTCTTGAACCTAAAGCACAGTCACTGTTTACTCCATCAACATGAGACTACATGTTTGGAAACACCCAGTTCTTAAAAGTATTATTGAAGCACCTACCTTCTAAGTTGTTTTATGGCTGCACGCTCTAGTAAGGGAGAAAAAGAGGTAGAAAGAAAGAGAAAGGCAGGAATGAGAGAAATCATAATGTTTCACAAAGGCCATTGGTATTTTGAGCCTGTTCGCCATCAAGAAACCTGAAGAAACAAGAAACCTGAAGAAACAAGAGATTGATGCCTTAAGCAACTAAGTTAGGAATAGGAGGAAAGAGGAAGAGGGAAAGTGGCCAGACAGACAGGTGGACAAGAGGTTGACCTTCAGTAACGTGTCACACTTGGCTTGATTTATATTATAAAAAAATGGAAGAATCAGTTCTTTCTTCTGAATCAGTTTTTAGTTTTTTAGTTCAGATCTGAGTTTAATAATTATATAGTTTTGGGGGTAGGGGAGCATATTTTATAAGCCCAAAGCAGCTTATTTGGAAATTAGATAAAATTGCATGACAAATACAGAAGTTGCCATTTTATTGGATAAAAACCCACATAGTATAACATTAATAAATCAAGACCTACGGCCCATGAATTAGAAAACATAATTTTTTTGTTTTGGTTTTTTGAGATAGGGTTTCTCTGTGTAGTTCTAGCTGTCCTGGAACTTGCTCTATAGACCAAGCTAGCCTCACACTCACAGAAATCCTCCTGCCTCTGCCTCCTGAGTGCTGGGATTAAAGGTGTATACTACTTTCACCCAGCATTTTAAACCAAAAAGGTCCTATAATTGTATCTAGACTAGTCTCTAAATTTTTCTTACAAGTAATGTTTATTTGAGATTCATCAGGGTAAAGAAAACACAGAGAAGTAATGCCAGAGCACATCAGTCCTTTTTCAATCCACCCGAGTTATATGGCTTCACAATGACATTCATTCCATGCAATCTGAGCTTGACCTACTGCCAAATGAAAAGAGAAGGATAAAATCAAGGTGTGCTGGGACAGGGCACAGCCTTCTCAATTGTTAGCTGAGAGCAGTATGGCTACCAGCCTGGGTCTTCACAAGACTAGGCCTATCACCATTCAACCACGGCTGGGGAAGAGTCTCGTGGGACCCCACCCCTCCTGCTACACTTCTCCAGCAGGGGGCAGTCATTGTCTCCCGTTGTACATTGAGAAGCCTACCAGACACCAGTGAGTAACTCCGAACCCACAGTTCGGCCCTAGTTAAACTCAGTGAATCACAGAACACAGCAAAAAGAAAGGAGATGGGCAAGGGATCTGTAAGGAGAGTTGATGGCGGGGGAAGGGATGAGAAGGTTGGAGAGGAGAGTAACCAGAGTGCACTGCACACATGTATGAAATTGTCAGAAAACCATTTTAGATACTAGGTAGAGAGAAAACCTTCACATACACATTTACCTCTCACTTGACTTTCTTCTTCATTCCACGTGACCAACTGCCAGAAGGAAACCACTCTTTACTATTCACTTTAGTAGCTACCTTACAAAAAGATTTATAGAAGAGCTAAGTAGACTTTAGATAAGATGGTGAGACTTCAGAAGTGTTGGTTAGTCCTAACATGTGTTTTTGTGTCTGGTTTAATCAGAAGCTTTCCGATTATCCGCTCTCTTATTGCCTGAAATGGCTGTTACCATTGGTCAGATGCAGTTTCTGCAGCATGGAGTTCCTCCTCCCTCTCCTCACTCATCCTTAGTAGCTCTAGGACAGTCAACAAGGAGTTCCATAGTCGCAGGATTCATGTTTCTCAGTATTCTGCAAATATTTAATACATACTGCTGACAGTACAGTTGCCCCTAAAGCATCCTGACTCTACTGTGTTCATACAAAATGAATGTCCCTGGAGCTAGAAAAATGGCTGCCTAGACAGAGATACACACACTGCAAAGTACAGCACTTCTAAAATGATGTTATGATAGTTCTCAAGGTGTCTACATAAGGACACAATCTCTGGAGACTGCATTCATTTTGCCACTAAATGATGTTAATGTCCCATGTGAGAAACCATTCTGAGTCTCCACATAATGACAAACTGACAAGACCATGTCCAGACATCATGGCAGGAAACAATTTCACCATAAAATGTATCATGTGTTTCTGATCAGAACAGGTAGAGTTTTGCCTAAAATTTCCATTGCTGTTGTTCTCTCACACGATTATTGTTTTAAACTCATTTTAATTTGTTTTGTATTTCACTCTATAAAATAATGGGGATTTACTTTTATTTCATTGTAAAGATGTATTTATTTATTACAGATACAGTGTTCTGCCTGCATGTATGACTGCAGGCCAGAAGAGGGCACCAAATCTCATTATAGATGGTTGGGATCCAACATGTGGTTGCTGGGAATTGAACTCAGGACCTCTGGAAGAGCAGCAGGTGCTCTTAACCTCTGAGCCATCTCTCCAGCCCCAGCATTGTACTTTTAAATCATTTAATGATAAAAAAAGTTTTATGATTAAAAATTGTAACAAATCAAATTTGATTTTCTAGCTTTGATTTGTACAGATTGGTGTCCCGTGTTACAATTCAAGCTATAGTTTCCACCTAAAAACAAGTTATGCTGATAAATATGTAGAAATCCAAGAAATGAATCATTCTGTTCAAGATGCCCAATTGGCTAGTAATACAAATAGAGCAAACAACCAACCCTGCTTCATTTTCTATACACCACGTATTTCAGTCAGTGTAGGTAACCAATGGATGAAGATCTTTTTTTTTTTTTTTGGTTTTTGGTTTTTGGTTTTTGGTTTTTGGTTTTTTGAGACAGGGTTTCTCTGAGTAGTTTTGGTGCCTGTCCTGGATCTCACTCTGTAGACCAGGCTGGCCTCGAACTCACAGAGATCCGTCTGGCTCTGCCTCCTAAGTGCTGGAATAAAAGGCGTGCACCACCACCTCCCAGCAGATGAAGATCTTTAAAGACTTATGTCCTGAGGAGCTTTTGTAAGCTACTAATAGTAAACAGTTGGGGAAAAGTTCCACATCATCCTTTTAGATGAATGTTAATATTAACTATGAAAAGAATTAACTAAAATTCACCCGTTTGTGTTTTTTTGTTTGTTTGTTTGCTAAACCTTTGAGAAAATACTTACAGATGGACGGGGTTGTCAAATGTCCTATTGGTGTGATTTCCTTTGCTGAACTTGTTTCAGAGGCTGACCTGACTAGATGGAGGTATACCATCCAAGAAGGCACCTGGGGAAAACAGCTAGCCTCCAGGATCTGCCCTAGAGCCCTGTATTAGCCCTCCTGAAAAGGAACAGGGAGGTAATCCACAAGAAATGGGCTTTGTCTCTTGTTCATGTGAATTTCCAGGTACTTAGAATAGCATCCCTTGTCACTGGGACAGGCTAATCCGCTTATTGATCTGATTTTG
This sequence comes from Peromyscus eremicus, assembly GCF_949786415.1. NCBI lineage: Eukaryota > Metazoa > Chordata > Mammalia > Rodentia > Cricetidae > Peromyscus > Peromyscus eremicus. The sequence goes on from NC_081434.1 coordinate 6,493,558, forward strand.
TTTCTCCAGTTCCAGCTCAACTTGACCTTTCTGGTTGCATAGTTCCTGGCTTGTCCCACAGACATCTCTGATTCTTGTCATCCGCCTGAGAGTAGTCATTTCTGCCCACTTTGCTTGGGATTCTGGGATCTGGGAGAGGGTGTGTGTTTTTTTTCAGTTTGCTGAATTATGCTATCCCTGTGTCTTCTGTTTTCATCAAAAGTTTCCATTTCAAAAGCCACTCAAAACTGTGATAAATCCCCTGGGATTCTAAGCTTAAACAGAGCAGTACCAACAAAAGAAAGCATTTAGAACTATAAATTTGCATTTAAATGCTTGACCATGATGGTTTCACTTACATAGTAGTATCAAACAGCACAAGACACATCAGGACACAGCTGGAAATTATAGTTCTAACTTATTTGATTTCATAATAATTTTAGGGTCTTTCCTTTCAAAATCAATAGCTCAAAGACATTTTTTTTTTTCACAAGGAATTCGCCTCTCCTTTTGAGTAATGACTCTCCTACGGTTCACAGGATGGTAGAGACATGGGCACTACTTTCATAATAATTATTCCTAATGTTTAAATTTAGCTAAACAGCATCTGCCACATATTTATAAGTATAAAATTAAACCAAATCACTGAACTGAAAGCAGACTAATTTAAAATATGTAAATGGGAAGTGTCTAGGTTGAACGAAGGATTTGCATAGATGTTATTATTTCAAGCTGTATTTGAATGACAGAAAGATAAAGAATTAATAACATACAGCATGTTGCTCTTTGCCATGGCCCTAGAAACTAGATAGGGACTATAAGGATAATATTTATGATCAGACAAATTAATGAATTGAAGTGTTGTTCATGGGGCACTAAAATAGGAGAGAGAAAAGGTACTAGAGAAAATCAAATTATTCCGAGATTTTGTATATGTTTGATTTTTTTTTTTTTTTTTTGGTTTTTTTGAGACAGGGTTTCTCTGTGTAGCTTTGCGCCTTTCCTGGAACTCACTTGGTAGCCCAGGCTGGCCTCGAACTCACAGAGATCCGCCTGGCTCTGCCTCCCGAGTGCATGTTTGATTTTTTAAAGACTTATTTTATCTGTATTTAACTCTGTGTGTGTGTGTCTGTCTGTCTGTCTGTCTGAGCGTATGTCCCAGTATATGTGAGTACATTTGAAGACCAGAAAAGGGAGTCACATCCCTAAGAGCTGTACGGACTAGCATTTGGATCGCAGCAGCCCCAGGTGGATGCTGGAACTGAAACTCAGCTCCTCAGCATTAAGCAGCAAGTGCTCTTAACTGCTGAGCCATCTCTCTAGCCCTAAACTGATATTTTTTTAAAGAGCAAAATGTATCACAGCAAGCAAAGTAAGAAAATATTCATGGTAGTTTTGTGCTGTTGTTATGAATAATGGTATTTATATTTATATAGCACTTTTCATTCAAGAATCCCAAAACAATCTAATGACTTTTTTCTTTGCCTAGAAAATTACTGTTGCCCTACATTACAGACAGTAAATTTTATCCAATACTTCACACACACATACACACATGCACACAGAGAGAGACAGAGACAGAGACAGACAGAGACAAAGACAGACAGAGACAGAGGGAGGCAGAAAGGAGAGAGAGAGACAGAGGCATATGTATACAGCCCCTTTTCACAGTATAAGACCTATTTTGTGTTTAAGACCTATATGTAGCAAACACAGCAAACACTATTTTCTTCTTAGAGATGGAGAAATCTACACATACAAGAGTTTCATAATTTACCCAATTTGTCACTGGCAAGGAAAGACTTCTAATTGCAGTCTTTGTGGAACTCCAGGCCTGCTTCACAGGCTCAGGGTTGCTCCACCAGCAGCCCCACAGGAACAGCTGTATTTCTGAGGTGCCACAGGCTAAGAATTCCCTGGCTCACATTCCCTGGCTCAGCCTCTGTCCCTGTACCAAAGAACTGTGAACCTCCTATTAAGATGGTGAGACAAAGCCGGGCGGTGGTGGCGCACGCCTTTAATCCCAGCACTCGGGAGGCAGAGCCAGGCGGATCTCTGTGAGTTCGAGGCCAGCCTGGGCTACCAAGTGAGTTCCAGGAAAGGCGCAAAGCTACACAGAGAAACCCTGTCTCGAAAAACCAAAAAAAAAAAAAAAAAGATGGTGAGACAGTTGATTGGCCTGATCTGTTTGGGAGGCATCCAGGCAGTGGGACCGGGTCCTGTGTTCATTGCATGAGTCGGCTGTTTGAAACCTGGGGCCTATGCAGGGTCGCTTGGCTCGGCCTGGGAGGAGGGGACTGGACCTACCTGGACTGAGTCCACCAGGTTGATCTCAGTCTGTGGGGAAGGCTTTGCCCTGGATAAGATGGAAATGGGGGGGCGGGCTGGGGGGAAGGTGAGGGGGGCGGGAGGGGGGAGAACAAGGGAATCCGTGGCCGATATGTAGAACTGAATTGTATTGCAAAATAAAAATTAAAAAAAAAAAAGAAAAGTAGAACTCAATAAATTTTTTTTCAGAAACTAAAAAAAAAAAAAAAAAAAAAAAAAAAAAAAAGATGGTTACTCACTAACTCAACCTGCTACCACGGCAAGCTTTCATGTCAAGTGGAATCCACGTCCCAGAAGACCATATTGTGGCAAAGGAAGGCAATGCCCTGCGTTCTGGTTATGAGTGAGGGTTCCTTGAACTCTGTATGATGTCAAGTTTGGGAGGCAAGTGGCCATATTTGCCTTCTGTGGATTTATTCCAGTTTCTTGCTGTGTCAAGCAGAGCTGGACTCAATGAGTTAGTCTGTAGCTAGAGTTTTCCTGCCTGGCCCACAGTCAGGGCAAATCTTTGTCACCCACCAGTCCCACAGCCGCTCAGACCCGACCAAGTAAACACAGAGACTTATATTGGTTACAAACTGTATGGCCATGGCAGGCTTCTTGCTAATTGTTCCTACAGCTTAAATTAATCCATTTCTATAAATCTATACCTTGCCACATGGCTCGTGGCTTACCGGCATCTTACATGCTGTTTGTCATCTTGGCGGCTGGCAGTGTCTCTCTGACTCAGCCTTCCACTTCCCAGCTTTATTCTCCTCCTTGTCCCACCTACACTTCCTGCCTAGCCAATGGCCAATCAGTGTTTTATTTATTGACTAATTAGCAACACATTTGCCATACAGAACATCCCACAGCATTAGTCTGTGTAACATGAACTAAACCAAGGGCAATTCATTGGCTTCTTCACAAGGAGCCCCACCCTCTCTTCCTTTCCAATCCTCTTCGCCATCTCTGTCTGTCTGCAAAAGCCAGTAGATCTTGGAAAACTAATGCTTCTCTTCTCTCTAAAGCTCAAAGCAGACACTTGGAGAAAAATACTCAACTATCTGCTAGTAAATGCTTGTTATACTGCTAAATCTGGTCCACTGCAACCAAACATGTCAACATATAATAATAATAATAAAAAAAAAAAGTATACTCAGAGCCAGTTACTAGAATCCATCTTAGCTCACAGTAAGTTTGGGCAAACTGTAGAAACTCAGCCAATTGCCCCAAGTTTCCTCTAAACTATTGCTTTAATCACAACAGAAGGCTCGCAGAGCTCCTGACAGGCAGCAGTTGCAGAGTTGACAGTTGACTGGCCACCTGTTGTGAGGTAGGAGCCAAGGATAAATGTGAGTAAAATCAACTTTGTTTACTAATCAGGAAAAGGGACATCTGCCGCAGCAGCCTGGACAACCACCCAAAGGATAAAGAAGGTCCCAACTACGGCCCATTTCCTGGGTTTCTGTGGGTCCCTTCGTCCTGCTGACACAGGAGTCTCCACCATCTAGTATCTGCATTCTGACAACATGCTGCCAATGCATGATTTCATTTATAAAGCAGAGGCTGAAACACATGCTCAATATATGGTTATTAGAGCTACATTGGAAAACACAGGTAGGTATTTTTTTAGATGAAATAACATGTTAAATTCTGAAAATAAAAAATATCTTCTCTGTGTTTAATTTTTTTAACTTAAAATTAGAAAGCCTTTTAAGCTTTACAAGTTGGTCTTAACCCATCTTTTTATGTTTTAATTCATGCCACAGAAACTGTCTTAAATATTTGATACTCTAGGATCAGGACTTCAGTTGCCTGCACTGACAGGAAAAATGAAAACCACTAATTATGGAAGACCCAGTACATGTCTCATGTGCTGGACAGGTTCACCTACATGGTTTCTTTTTCATCACTATTTTCATGGTAAAATGCTATTACCATAACTGTTTTACAAATAGAGGAATTATATTTTGGAGATGTTAGCAACCTTATCTAAAGTCATGCAGCTAGTAATTAACAGGTCTTCTACCTGAAGAGCTGCAAACCTCATTGAATCACACAGGACATAGTTCCTACGTGTTATGTCTGAAGGATTCAATTCCTATGAGAAAGCAGCTATCTATCGAACAATGAAACTGAACACTCTATTGATAGAATTAAATATTCTTTTTCTAAAAGCCAAAATATGGGCAAGGGTGAGAGAAAATATGATCACTCCATACTTCTGGATCCCCACATTAGTTAAATATTGGTTAAAATCTTGGTTAGAATGGCAGTGTTTTCAGGAGAGGAGGCTTGGGAGCAAAACTCATGATAGTAACCACACAAAAGGAGGAATCTATAGAGAGTATCTGTCTAAGGTGATTTAATAGGAATGGCCCCCATAGACTCAGGTGTTTGAATGCTTGGCCCATAGGGAGTGGTACCATTAGGAGGTGTGGCCTTGTTGGAGGAAAATAAGATCGAGGAAAAGAGTCCTGGGAAGTGAAGCCTGTTGGAAAGACCATCTATACAACATTGAGGTCACTGAGAACCAGGACAGAGGAAAATGAAGAGATTAAAGGGAGCCCCGAGAGGAAGCTATGAGAAAGGAAGACAAAGGAGTCAAGGGATGGTAGAGTACGGTAGCTTCAGAATAGGGCAAAAAAACATCTGAAAACAGCTGTGAAGAACAAGACAGCTGGCCCGCCTCTAAGCTTGGTGGTGGAATGCACAGTAGTTATGGGGGAAACACACGTGCAGGCAAAAACAGTTGTTCAAGCAAGAAAGTGAAAGAATATTCAGAAAGCCTGAATAGAATGAACAGAATGGGGACTGCCTTTTTATCCACAGCAGTGCAAGCAAAAACCACAGGGTTCCTCAGAATTTATCTCAGCACACAGTCAGACTTCATACACCCTTTTATCATTCCAGCACACAGTCAGTCTTCATATACACTATTATCATTCCATTTTTGCATGTCAGATAGAAGGACAGCTGACTGCCTGTACTATACTCAAAGCCCCTGAGCAGATGACACATGGGCTATCCAAACCGAATCTTCTGTGTTATAGGACCCTTAGGTACTAAAGTTACAAAGTTTAGATTAAGGATCCAAGGTACAGGAGCCTAAATCAACAAGAATGCTGGGTGAGCCCCCCAAAATTGTACATGTGCATATAGGAAACATGGGAAACACAAATATAAAAGTCAACTATACCACACATGCCTCTCTTTCAACAAAAGCACAAACATCTCCATGTACCAAAATGATGCCACCTCTGATGATGCCTATGTTATGGAATTTGGGGGATAATTTGAATATTCATAATGGAGTATGCTGGTTTTGTTGTTGACTTATTTATTTTGTTGAATAAATACATTAAATTTAAATAAATAAACTGTAGTGCATTTAGAATGAAGTCTCCAAGGTAATTTGGTTTCTTGCCTAATAAAAACATACAGCTAGCATATTACATGGGATATTATGAAGAAATAAAATGGTTAATTATTTTTTAACATTACACAATGATTTTTAACTATGTCCTTCTTGCCTTCTAGTATCAGGAAATAGATGAAAATATTGCCAATGCCATGAACAACACTGATCCAAGGACTTGGCTGCAAACTGCACTTATAAAGCAGTTGCTAATGACACAACACCAACCAACAACACAATAAATATTCAATTTACAGTGAATTCAGATCCAAGAGGTCAATTGTAAATGATGAATTATAAGCCTCGATGCTGGTCATTTTAGCAATAAAATAATTATAAAAGTATCATGTAGAGGGTATCACTATGATGAGGGGGAAAAAACACTAGACAGAGGGGAGAACAATTGCATTCTACCCAAAATTTCTCTGTTGAAATTCAGTAATACATTCTGGAAAATTGATTGACAAGGTCCTAAGAGTTTAATCAAACTTTGCCAAGATCTCTGACAAGAGTTCTGGGAAGTGGGTCACACATCAAAAGCTCATGAAAACATGAAAAAGAATGAAAATCATTTTGTCTGTGTTAATAATTTTAACATTGCTCCTAATAAAATCAATATGAAGTGTTCACGGCCTCAGGAAGCTGTAGCATAATAGCAACATGTGGGTATCTGTCTCACTTTTTAAAATTATTTAAATTCTATAACAACAATAGTTTTTGTCCAACAGTTATATGAAAATTCTTGATGTATTAGTAGAAATTTGTGGTCTCTTTCTTAACAATGGAAAACAGCAACCTGCTTGAAGCTACTTATACTTATGAGCATTGAGAATTTCATTAACTCCTCTTAATCTGTAGTCATAACAGACACAAGAGTATGTGGAGGGCTTACATGTACCTATCCATCTAAAATACAAAATCAAAACAGGAAGCAATGCTGTCACAAGAGAATGTCTTCGCCCTTGGTGAGGATTCCAATTTCATCATGGACTTTATTATAATTATCATTAACCTACTCACAGGGGATTTAGGGAGTAAATAAAAATTTATGATCCAAAATATGACATTTTTCTCTCCCAACTAAAAATCTTCCTTGCAAGGAAATGCATACATGTACTGCTAACCCATGTGCAGATATGTCAAAGGGCACCTTGGCAGTTGCTTCAGTATGGCTGGGGTAGCACCAAGCTCAAGCTGTTCTCCTTGCATTTAAAATGCTCAAATTAATCATTGTAGAGATGGCTCAGTGGTTAAGTGCACTGACTGCTCTTCCAGAGGTCCTGAGTTCAATTCCCAGCAACCACATGGTGGCTAACAACTGCCTGTATTGAGATCTGATGCCCTCTTCTGGCTTGCAGACATACATGCAGGCAGAACACTGTATACACAATAAATAAATCTTAAAAAAATAAAAATAAAAAATTAAAAAATTAAAAAATAAAAAATAAAATGCTCAAATTATTGTGGGTTATATCACCCTTTGGCAGAAATATCACCTTCCTGAATCTCCTTATGAAACATCATTATATGCCCATCCATACCATGGAGCTTTTGTAACACTTACATTTCTTTGTACCTGGAGGGTGAAACATCTATAAGTTAAGGCATTTCCAAACCCTAATGACAAAATATAGGGACTTAAAATGGCCTTCATTCACCACAGATCATGAAGGTGGAATAGTCATCCCCTAGGAAAAAGATTTGCTCCTTATAATTTGGCGTATGTTCACTACAATTGATATAATGCCAAAGACTTCACTTCTTAGTGGGGAAAGGTTTTTTTTTCTCAATGAGAACCAGCACCTTGAGAAGAGAAAGAGAATCCACCATCAACATTATCACCCAATTCTCTATCTAATTACTAGTCTTAAACAACTAGCAAAGAACTTTTTACTAATTGTCTTGTTATAGTAAGTATAACATTTTCCCAAGTGTCTATAAGTCATCCACTGTGCATAGGCTGTATACCAAATGTGTGAGTAGATGCCTGTAGAGTCATTGGTTGGGGGGCTCTCTATAAAACTCCGTTTGAATCATTTAGTACATTTTTTATATATATAAAAAAAAGTAACACCTGGGAGCAGTAGTGCACGCCTTTCATTCCAGCACTCAGGAGGCAGAGCCAGGCGGATCTCTGTGAGTTCGAGGCCAGCCTGGTCTACAGGCACCGAAGCAACACAGAGAAACCCTGTCTCAAAAAAAACAAAAAAAAAAAGTACCAATGGTACCATTTCAAGTTTGTCTCATTATTAATTAGAACATCTCTCTATAGAGAAGTGAATAAAAGCTTTATATTTGTACTTAATTGAACTTATGAAAGTGAATTGTTTTTATGTCAAAATCAAATGACTGTAGGCAATTTCAAATGATCCTATCTGATTCATTCATGGAAGAAGTAATACACAGTATACTTCAAGACAGAAAGTGACTAAGAAAAGGATGCATAAGATAAGGTCCTTAAGCACACAGGCCATCGCTTCTAGTTAACACATTATAACCAGCTATAATGACTGCTTAACACTATGAACAGCAATTTGATGTATTGTGGTTCTAAAAGGACATCTAAAAACAGACCATATGGTTTTTCACTACCAAGAAGTGTAACACATCAAATCTCTTCACTTTAAGCCCAGCCCCCTTGGTTAGGCCCACACACTAAGTGAGATCAGAATGAAGTCCGTGCACCACCTGAGCAGCCTAACCAGATGAATGAAGAGGAGTCAAATGTTTATTAGATGTGCCCACCACAGGAAGGGCCAATGAGTCAGTGCAGTCTGTGAAAGCAAACTCATTGGCAATAGTTTTATTTTTACTCTATTCAACTGTAATGTTCATTCTAATTTGTTTTGGGTAATAAATAGATTAATCAATTTAATAAGGATATTCAGTCTGTTCTCCCTTTGAAAAATCTAAAGGATGAACACCTCTGCTTTGTGTAGGCTGCCTAGTTATGCTAACTGTCTTTGACTGAGTATATATTAGACAGGAAGCCAAGCAGGATGTTCGGCTCACAATATGATCCTTTATTTTCGTCTGCAAATTGCATCATTAATCTTCAAGTTAATTCCTCATGAATTTTTCCATAGTCAATAATAGGTGTATGTTAGGTTAACATCATTAAACTCCTAAAACTTATAGTTTGGAGAACTAAATGATTAGCTTAAAAATCTAGTTCTACATAAATACAATTCAAATCTTTTAATCATCTTTATTAATACGAACGATAATTCTCACGAATTTTTATAATCAAACAGTACAAAAAAATAAGTAGAAAAAACAGTTATAATTGCGGTGTCAGGGAAACCATAAAGAAACATGTGAGTGACTCCATCTGTTTGTCCACAAAACCACAACCAAAAGCCATGATACATTCCACTTTGCCTATAACTACTATATAAAATTGTGTATGATCAATTCTGGAAATCAGCTGAAATATGAATTCTTTGTAGATCAGAAGGAAAGAGTCATCTCTCTGTGGATCCAATTCTTTATAACTGACTATTAACCACATTCTTACTTGATGACTCATACATTGAAGAGATACTCATTGAAAGCTGGAGAGATAAGTCAGTGGGTAAGAGCCCTCACTGCAAAAGCATGGGTACCAGTTCAGCCTAAGTGTCCACATAGAACTGATTGGGAGCATGGTCATATACACCTCTAACACAGTCACTAGACCAAGAGACACTGGCGCTTACTGACACCAGCTTTATTTCCAGGTTCAGTGAGAGTCCCTGTCGAAAAGAGATAAGATGGAGGTTGATAGAGCAGGACTCTCGGCGTCCTCTCTGGATCCCGGTGATTGTACACATGTGCACATGTGAGCATATGCCATACATATATGTATTGCACAGACACACACACACACACACTGGGATGACCAAGTGCAAACCACTGTGCTTGCCAGTAACACGCTGGGTACCACAGTGAATAGACAGGCCTTGGCCTCCTTCTAATGAAAAAGGTAAGGTGTGAACAACCAATTATGAAAGAAATTATTTCATTATAAGTGTTAGTAGGAGACAAAGAGCAGGAATGCATAGTACTTTAAGAAGAAAGGATACTAACTCGGGGGAAAAGAGAAAAGTACTATTTGAAGGATGCAACTGCTGAGTTCTGAACAGGTGTCTCAATTATTACTTGGCAAATAAAATAAGTAGGAAAGAGACCGTGTAGGGATAGCTACAAATGAAGGAACTATAAAGTAGAAAGAAGAGAGGGCATTCAGAGATCTGTAAGAAAGTGGGTGTGTCTGAAGGGGAGACGATGAGGAGAAACCAGCAGCAGATGAGGCTGGTGAAGCAGGAAGAAGCTGTGCCCACGCAGCAAAGGTTTGAACCTCAGTGCCGTTCCCAATAGTAAGTCAGGAGCTCTGTTTGTGGGACCCCTTCTGAAGCACTGCAGGATATCTCACAGGATCCCAGGCCTTTACCACTCCTGACCCTGCCTCTCACATCCATTATGAAAACCATTCCCATCTCTAGGCTTTGTCAAATATCCTACTAGTGACAAAAACCATTTCTGATCAAGAACCACTGGTGCGGCTGGGAAGACATTGGGTAAAGTCCTTTGCTGTACAAACTTGGAAATCTGAGTTGAATCCCCTGCACCCACATAGTGAAGTCAGGCATGGGAGCCAGCACCTGTAATCCCAGTACTGGTGGGAGGAGCAGGGGGTATCCCTAGTCAGCCAGTCTAGCCGAAGTGGGGAGTTCTGGATTCTGTGAGAGTCTTTGTCAAAAAGTAAAGGAATGGAGGAGATGAGAGAGGAAAGAGAATCAACTTAACCGCAGTTGGCATGAAAATGTCCTAAGGATTCCTAGTATTTTGTATGCTAGTTTAAAAACATAATATGGAGAGTAAGAGAGGAGGGCACTCAACATCAACTCTGACCTACACACACACACACACACACACACACACACACACACACACAAGCAAACCTGCATAATGTACACACACATGCATGCACACACACACACACACACACACACGCATAAGCGAGCAACCCTGCATAACACAAACATACATACACACACAGGCATACTCGCACGCGCACACACACCACAAGCGTAGAGCTTACGGTTGATATTAATCAACTTGACCATTATCTTAAAGCAAGTAAGAATATATGAAAACTGAACACTTTGAAGAAAGTAAGTAGTTTTTAATCTGGGTAGGGCAAGAGGATATTAATAAACAAAAGTGAAGTTCTATAACTGCCCAAGAATTGAAAGCTCTCCAAGCTGACAGAAGAGAAAGCCGGTCAGTAGGTCAACAGCTCCTGTGTTCTGACTAAGGTAAGCTTCCAAAATAGATGTGAACACAGAGCCTCTGACCATGGACTCCCCTACTATCCATTCATTGATCTAAAATTATACTGCAGGAGGCTTTGGTGAAGATATATTCATTATGCAACCCAACTGTAATGTACTATATCATACTTGCTAAATAAAACATGTATTGATGAATTATGAGAATCCCAATATAAATGCTGAGGAGTCTGTGGGAATAAATCACACATGGAGAGTAGGAAAATGAAAACTATGCACACCAACTAGTATAAGTGGGCTTCTTGAAGACATAACACAAAGCTAAAAATTAGAGATCAAAATCACACCAGATACCCAACATGGAAAATAAAGGAGTTGGACACCACAGCAGTAACTTTTTCTGTGACGTGCACCTTTAATCCAAGCACTTGGAAGGCAGAGGCAGGTGGATCTCTGTGAATTCAAGGCCAGCGTGGGCTACAGAGCAAGATCCAGGACAGGCACCAAAACTACACAGAGAAACCCTGTCTCAAAGAACCCGAGAGAGAGAGAGAGAGAGAGAGAGAGAGAGAGAGAGAGAGAGAGAGAGAGAACTCGGGACTTTTCTTTGATGAGAATCGCAGTCAGCCAACTACCTACACCCCATAAACTCAATTCCTCTGATCCTCGTGAAAAACACTCAGCTCCCCACTGGGGGTCCCTTAGATTCCAATTCCACTGCATTACTAGCTATTTTAAATTTTCCACTAAATGATGTTCTCGCATCCTTTGAGAATTTAATCTTAATGAATGCTAAGAAGGTATTTATCATTGAATTTAATGGCCATAAACAGGGTAAACGCAAATGAGCTTATGAAAGGTTTGGTATATATACAGCCTTGTTTGGAAATCTCAGAGACGAGGACACTGTCTGCAACAGTCAGGTAGTTGTTTGTTTTTCTCGGTGTCTTTACCTCTGGCATGAGTCTTTTCCTCTCTTGCTCACTTCCGTGTGTGGACTCCGCCAGTGCACTCAACGTTCTTTCCCCATCTGTGCACACAAAATATTGCCCATCTGTTCAGGATAAGCTTCATTCAGACCAATAACCAAGAAACAAGACTCAGAGTCCTTAAGCAGGCTGAATGGAAAAACAGAGCCAAAGGAATTCCACTGACCCACGAGCCAGGCTACTCCTGCAACAGCCAATGCTGCCGTTAAGTAGTTCTCCCTTGAGTTCTGGCTCCAAGTTCCGGGCCAACTCCTCAGTAGAAGAGCATGTGATCCCTAATCCAGCCACACCACATCTTGTCTGCTTCTGCGCATGCATAGCAGAGGTTCACAAACCTGGGAAGATGCCAGAATTATCCCGCGCTGCCTTTTACAAACACATATGTCCGAACTTTCACTACAGAATTAAGGAATAAGACTTGCCAAAAGAGAGGAAGAGCATCAATACTTTACACAAAACTCCACAAGAGAACTTGCACGCCTAATTCTGGTGTGAGCAAACATCTCAGAACAACCACTTTATAGACCAGAGGAATAATTACTTGTACATTTTACTATTTATTTGGCATGGACATAAATAAATAATAACCTAAATTATTTTCCCCAAATTATTAGACTCTCTCCTCCACTACACTGAAATCTCTGGAAGAAAAAAACAATGTGTCTTGCTCACCTTCATGTCTCAGATCCAATTAAACCACAAATAATAAATATTAGATTTAAAAATGTGTATGTCTACATATGTAAATCAGGTTTCTCACCAGCTGGACATAAGAAAATATTCTGTGGTACATTATTTTGCTTGTATGTAAAATCTAAAATTTCTCAAAAGTCTAGTACACAGAATTAAAGAACAAAACACGGCTACCAAGTACATTGGGGTAGAAGGTAGGGAAAAAATGGAGAGATTTTGGTCAAAAACAAAGCAGCAGATACAAAGAATGAACAAGTCTAGGGACCCAATGAAAAACATGAGGACTATATTGTTAATGGTATCATACCATATTCAGAATTTCTGCCCGAAAGCATGTTTTTGTGTCTTACCACAAAAACTAATCTGTAAGGAAGAAAGAAGCACACATTAATTCTTTCAATAATGTTTTTATATATGTATATCAAAATGTGATGTAAACTCTAACATACACAAGAAGAATTTTGAAAGGGGTAAAGCATAGTGGCTCACGCTCCAATAACTTGGTTTACTGAGGCAGAAGAATTGCTGTGACTTTGAGGCTAGCCTGGGATGTAAGTGAGACCCTCTCTTAAAAAAAAAAAAAAAAAAAAAACCTTTTAGCTTCTAGACATATGCAAAGGAAACACCAAGACCTTCACTTGATTACTCAGAAATTTCATGGTACCACATACCACATTCCAAGAAACTGTGTTGCTCAACCATCTTTTCGACCATGACTGCATTTTATATCCCAATTTTGAAAAGAAATGAAACTAAGCCGTGCTATATATGACAGTCATAAATTTCTCAGGAAGAAATTAGATAACTCCCAAACCTCTCACCTAGCCTTCTCCCTCCTACATCTCTCTTGCTGAGCTGACTGCCCACCACTGAATTCCTTTAACACAGCATCTAACTTTGAACATGTCCACAACATTTCAAAAACAGAGGGACAGTTTATGACTTCGCCATGAGTGACCTTCACAAAACAATTTCCTGGGCCCCACACCAATGGGAGACAGTAGCAACTCCAATGTGTGGAAAATCCTGAGTCAAAAAAAGCAGAACTGGAATTACGATTTGCAGGTTAAAAGGCATCCATTGGTCTGTAATGGTATACAAATTGTATGCATATTACACTGATGTGTTAAAATCATCTTTGTACCTTTGTTAGTTCTTGTTTTATTTACTCTGAATCTGTTCAAAAATGACAAATGTTTTCTTACTTGCAGACGACTCCGTGAGAACCTCTGAGTGAGGTTACCAGAATAGGTGTTTCATTCCTAATAAATCACCATAATTTATGTTGCACACGTCCGCCTGGAAAGGATAATAAGGGACTGATGTGCAAAACATTTCCTCAAACAAATGAACAGGAATCACCTTCGCTGGGCTCTAGCTCACTCTGGACAGGAATGGGTAAGGTAGGGAGCGATGGTTGAGGGAAGAACATTAAGCAATTTTGAAAGAGATCAGTTGTCAAATGGAGCTTAGCGTAGGTCTGTCAAAGGTAACTGAGACGAAAGTGATGGTACATTGCCTCAGTACCAGTGCTGCCTTTGCCCTAAGTATGCCTGGGACTGCTCTGTCTGCAATTTCCAGGAAGAAGTTAGAGTAGGCGGCCCTTCCACCTGATCCTTAGACAGCCCTAAGACATATATATAGATATATATATGAATATATATAGATATATGTATATATATATATATTACCAAAGCGACTTGAATATGCCCAATCGAATTCACTCCTTCATTTGAAGTATGCATAAAAACCATGTCCAGAATGAAAAATGATATACCTGAGTTCTATTCTTGGAATTCTGATGCACTATGGTATGGTTAGGCACAATCACTTGAATTTCTAAAACTCTCTCAGGAGACACAGACGTAGGTCTGTGGGCCTCCAGATGACTTTTCTTGATTCAGGACAATATGATGGCACACACAGAAAAGACAGCACCCAACTAGAAGCTAAAAAACATCTTCAAAGAGTACTAGAAGCTAGAAGAGGCAAAGACGATCATCTCCAGAGAGTTCAGTGAGAGAACTACTACTACGTGAACATCTTGATTCCTGATGTCTGGCCTATACCATAAAGCCAGGTTGGGGTACTTGGTTACAGGAACCCTTTGAGAATACCAACAAAGGAGGTTGAGGGACCACATTGAATGCAGGGGAGTGCTATACCACAGAACCAAAGGGGGAATAAGTCTACCTGAATTTAGGTCAAAGAGAGACATGTAAGAACTTCATGGAAGTATTTTCAACAAGCATTTTCAACCTATAAGGAACTCTCTGATTAGATGAACACCAGCTGACCATGAGATCAGGATATCTCAAAGCATTTTTTGTAGTTTTTTGAGTTGAATATTTTGAGATGCTAATAGGAAAGACTTATAATAAAGCTCTATATGCCTAACGGGATTTTATCCTAGGAAGGTTTTTAATCATTTATTCTCAAAAGGATGAGAGTTCCATTGTTTAAGAAACTGAAACTAAGAAAAAAACATTTATCTGAAATCATAAATGAACTGACATTGTTATTGATTTCACTGATTCCCATCTTATTACCTGTAAGACCAGATAGAAGATAGTTTATCTACTTCTCATATGTCACAAAATTAAGTATGTTGAAATACACACACACACACACACACACACACACACACACACACACACACTCACACATATTCAAACTCATGCTTGTTGTCCCCAAATTCATATTCTTTGTAGAATACACTGACTCCTACGTGGACCTCTGAACTTTCTTATTTGTCTCAGTTACTTTTCTGTTGCTGTGATGAGACCTCATGGCCAAGGCAACTTATATAAGAAAGAGTTCATCCACAGGCATACAGGTAGAGTTCATGACCATTACAGCAGGGAGCATGATAGCAGCAGGCATAAGAGCTTACAATCTTGTGGCAAGTAGGACACTAGAAATGGCATGGGCTTTCAAAACTTCCAAGCTCATCCCAATGACACACCTCCTTCAAGAAGGCCACACACCTCATCCTTCCCAAACAGTTCCACTGACTAGGAACCAAGGGTCAAAATATATGAGCTAATGGAGGCCAAAGTCATTAAAGCCACCACAGTACTGAAAGTAAATTTATGTAACTATAGCTCCACAACTGTGCAGAAACACCCAGAAGAGGTTTACTTTGTGCATGAGGTGGCAACATTTACAGTAAGCTTGAGTTTACTGCTGCCAAAATAGAATAAGTTTCTCACAAGTTTATTAGTAAAATGGCTTTTCTGTCAGGTGAACAAATGTAACTGGCCGTGTATTGGGAATTCTCTAGGCAGAAGTTGGAGATCACAATTGGACTCATATATCCATCCATCCCTTTCCTTACAAACAGTAGAAAATCAATCTGAAACACAAATAATTATACTATGAAATTTAAATACTTTTATTAACATTATGTTTTCTTTATCACAGTAAAAATTAAACAAAGCTTTATGGTTTAATAAAGAGTCCTCATGGGACCTGCAAATTTTTTTTTAATTTTTGTTATTCTATTTCATCTTAAAGCAACTTTTCCACTCAGCCTTAAAACAGAAAAATATTTCAATACTGCTTGAAATAAAAACAAAAAAGAACAAGTGATACAGGCATTATTTGCATTAGTAAATGTTTATTTTCAAAACACAAGGCCATTACGGGCCTTAATTTATCTATATTGTTTTCATGCCACACAGAAATGTCTTTTAAATGATCACGATGGAAAGTCTCCAAGAAGTTTGCAACCACTGCGTGGCAGCTGCTTCATATTTGAAGGGAATGAAAACAGACTGGAGCCCTCCTTTCTGTTCCTAAAATAGAAATATTAAGTATGCGACTTTTAATCAATTATGTCTCACCATATGTATTAAAGACTGCTTTATTCCAGTTGAGTT
This sequence comes from Peromyscus eremicus, assembly GCF_949786415.1. Lineage (NCBI taxonomy): Eukaryota > Metazoa > Chordata > Mammalia > Rodentia > Cricetidae > Peromyscus > Peromyscus eremicus. Next base: position 6,510,101 of record NC_081434.1, read on the forward strand.
AATGTTAGCGTTGAGTTTAAATTCACCTCAAGTATTAATTACGTGTCTTTACATTTTTTCTTGGTAAAGTGATTTTTGTTTCACTCCAGGTAATTTTGAAAATATATCTTGCACCAAGTGCCTTAAAAGAAATCTAGATTCCTCAAAGGAAAAGATGATGTCTTCCATAGAACATATGATATCTCCACCCTATAGCCAATCCATAATCCCTACATACTTACATTAAGATTTTTATAAAGCTTTTCAGGCATTAGATTAAAGGCTGTGTCCACAGCTGACTAATTTGAAAAATAAAACAAGCAAGGGAAACACGGAAAAATCCCTGGAGGAACTCGCTCTAACTGGTGAAGGCAAATGTAATCCTTCTGGGTAGGTTTTTTTTTTTTTCAATCCTATTAACTACTCATGAAGCCTGTAGTCATTTTACACAATGTCCAAGCCTTCTTTTCATCGACATTCATACTCTCAGACACAGAAGTATCTGAGAATCCACCAGCAGAATGATACTAAGGCTTTACATCTTCCTTCTAAGAAGGAATCCAGGCAAAGGGTGCCAAGAAACTGTGTCTTTATTCCCCTGAAATACCAGGAAAACTCAAATTTCAAAACCTTCTCTAGTCCTCGTCCAATCCCAGTTGGAATTGTCCAAAGTTCTTAAAGTTCTGGCTAACACTGAATACAGTCTTGGAGTTTTAGTGTCTTAAAGCTGATAACACTTGCACACAGCTTAACAAAAGCCCTTGTTACAAATAAAGTCCAAAAGAGAAAATGGGTGGGAGGGGCCCTGGAATCTGAGTCCAGAAAAAGAGGCCCCTGGTAGGTAAGAGCCAGTAACTGACTTAAGAGATAAAACTGGACTAAGCGCACTTACACATTCCCCACAAGTGGAGAGCGCCTCACTAGTGTGGGCTCTGCCTTCCACCAGGCAGGGTTCTCAGAGCACAAGCCAGCAGGACTGTGCATCAGTAAGCATGAAGGGAGTGAGCAGATTCCACCTCTGCTTCTTTTCATCTGGTGTCACGTTCTGTTTCTTACCTGCAGATAAATCCACCATTTCCATTAGGCGGTTTTTTGTTTTTTGTTGTTTTTTTTTTATTTTATTTATTTATTTATTTATTTTTTGGATGCCAAACAAGGTGAGGACCAATTAGTCTTAGAAAAAGACTTTTCCTTTATCTTTCTTCCTTTCACATACTGCCCGATTGTGGGTTGAACAGCTGGGCCAAGAATCTCTCCCAGGTACAATGGAGAGAGGCGTGTGAGTCATCCATCTTCCTGAAGCTTCCAAACCATGAGAGACAAGAATCAGGCCTGCGGTGGTCAGGCTGACTTCTGCTTCTCAAATTTGGTAAAAAAAAAAAAAAAAAAAAAAAGAAAGAAAGAAAGAAAAGAAAAGAAAAAGTCTCCATCTGCATATCTGTATTCCTCAGACTTTTGGAAATTATTGTGTCTGGCGTTTTAAGGTCCTGGATAGTGTAGCTCTGACCCTCTCCTTTTGGAGGTAAAAAAAAAAAAAAAAAAAAAAAAAAAAAAAAAAACAGAATTGGCAGGTAGATAGACAGACATCTGAGACACAAGGAAGTCACCCAGAAGAAGGAACAGACTATAATTCCGTGGAAATATAAGTACCCACAAATTAAATGGATTTCATTCATGCTCCAGCTGCCCTGTTCATTTTTATTTTTTTTTAATGTTGATAATCTCCCTCTCCACGCTGCTGTTCATGCTTGGACTCACTCAGTCTCTTAATCTGCTAATTATCTGTATTAGTTATTCATCAAATACTATATGTTTTAGGTTGGAACCTCACAAAGACTTCTTTTTTAAGTTTCCTGCTCTCCTAGGAATAACTTTCCATAAGCAAATCTAGAATTTATCATATGGTATACAAAAAAAAAATTTCCCAGATAAATACTTCAATTAAAACAAAGCCATGTGTCCTTTTCTTTGCGACCAAAGCCAGGCAGACTTTGACATTTTAAGACAAATATATTCAAATATCAACAAAATACATTATGGGTAAAGATTTTATCCTTTCAAAATTAAGCCTCACACCCATCTGCCATGTCACCTGTTAGAAAATATAAACCTAATGCCAAGGTGTCACATGCTAACCTGGGGCTGTTTTAAATGATTCCTGCTTTTTAAATTGAGAAATACGACACGTGGAAAACCAAAATGACATATTTCTGTTTTCCTCTCCTCCCAACAGAAGCAGTCAACTTACAATGTCTATCCAGAACCATGTGAGGGAAACCTTATCATTCACAGCGCATATATAACAAGCACAAGGAGACTTCCTGAAGCAGCTCTGCATGCAGGGAAGCAACAGTGGGAAGAAAAGACTGTAACTGCATGGGCTCAGAAAAAAAAAAACAAAAACAAAAAAAAACAAACCAGGACGGCTGACAGCTAGTAGAGAGCTGAAGAATGAAACCGAAGGAAATCGGAGGGAAAACAAGATGAATGATAAAATCAGAGAGGGAGAAAACCGGCTAGAGAACGGAGGGGCCCTCAGTTGCCCTGGAGCACAAAGGTCAGAGCGGCCCCTGGCTTCAATGACAGATTCAAAAAGCAATAATTCTGCAGTTCGCTCTTTAAACATTAAGACAAGATCCGGACGATTTAAGAGTGTTTCTGATAGTATTTGACCCCCGAATTCAACCTGCTCCTGTGTTTGCTATATATCAGGGCTAGAAAAACGATTCAAGATAAGTCAGTCCCTGCATTGATTTATTGCTATCCAATTAGGAAGCTCTTGGCTCACTGATCAGAAACAGAGATTAGAAAGGGGAAAAAAATATACTATAAAGGCTAAAGCTCTGCAATCTTCACTCTCCACTGACATACAAAAAGATATGCAGAACCTAATTTAGTATGGGTTATAAATCACCTCAAGTAGAGCCAAAAAAAGAAAAAAAAAATGTTCCCATTTGAACATGTTTCTTCTGGACGTTGGTGTATTGTTATCACGCATGTAAAAATATTTTAAATGAAGTTAACAGTGGCCTTAGTTTGACCATCTGTTCAGAAAAAGCATTCCCAACATAAAGCAATACTCACGGAAGTATTAAACAAAGATGTCTTCCAATATGGAATGCTATACAGATTTAAGCTAATACTGTGCTTTAAATTGATATTTGACATACTTTACTCCAATAGCCTAGGCATTGATAAATCAACAAAGACATCAGTCAGAATCAGGACATAAATAGTGAGCACCATGAGGGTCAGAGGTTCGTCTCCATCTAATAGGTACCTAACAGATTGCGGCTGCATTCATTAGAGGATGCTTGTGCTTCAACATATTGGCAACAGAAACCCTGACATTTTTAAATGATAAATTTATGTTTTATTCTTTATTACACAAAGAAAAGGTGTTCAGGGAAATGAAGGTGTTAAAATTAGGAGAGTAAAACAGCAATTGTAATAATTAGGTCAGGAACTGAGATATCAACCAGTACACTGACTTATTAATAAACATGAGCATTCTCTTATCAAGAGATTTTAATCAGCTCTGATATCTGTCCAGTAGTCCAGTAGTAATAAGATCTATAAAACAAAAAGGAACAACTCAACAAACATGGGAAGGCTAGACACAGAGAACATGGATTTTAGGTCCTCTGCTGATAAATCACATGATATTTGGCAATTTATAACCTCCCTAGACCTCAGTTTTTCCTTAATTTATCAGCGCATCTTATGTCCCAGGATCATTGTGGTGATTAAATTAGATCATGTTGGTAATATTACTTTATATGATAAGTCTCTATATAATATAAATTTATTACCACTACCAATATGCAGCTAAAGAAGGAAACAACCTCAGAAATAATGAGCAATAAATTTGATTAGGTGTGTGGTTTATTTGATCACAGAATGTTATTAAGGCTCATTAACTTAATTTCAAATGTACATTTTTAAACATATTTATCCAAAGTGTTAGCTGGCATTTTTATGAGTACTTTCTAAACAGGAAAACATAATTTAACATGATGGTTAATAAATTATTCTCTTTCTTTCAGGCATACTCAATCATAAATGTTCAAGTACTGGTCCTTTTACAGCCTAAGAGAGGTTTTAAAATAATAAAAACTCATCTGTTCTTTTCCAGTCCAGAAGCCTTCAGGAATCATTTCCTTCTAAATTTCCTGGAATGCCAGTGAATAGACATCAAACTAAAGAATATGGAACTATTTTCTGTCTGAAAACACTCCACAGGGAAAGGACCTCCTCAAGGTATCACATGGGAAATGCAAACCACCGTCTCACACATCCATGCTTTAAAGAGTGCATGTATGTTACAAAAGTGGACACAGAAACTAATCTTTCCCAGTAATCTTTAAATGTAACACTGCTTAATTCTTAGACAAGTCCATATGCGCATGCAACCCATTTTGATCATATTCACTCCTACCCCAACTTCTACTTGTATGTGATGATGCCTGAAGAATATTAGAAATTGTCTTCTTGGAAAAACAATCTCTCAAATATCTGAATGAAGGTTTGATAAATGTAGAGATAAGAGCATAACACTACCCATGGCATGCTAGAAAATAAAACCCTCCCTGAGCACTTTGCTTATCCTCAATTGTATTCCCAACATTTCTAGATCCTCCCTTATTGAATGTTGTCTTTATTTCCTACTCAATCTTTGATCATTGTAAGAAGTTTCTGTCCCACCAGCAATTCTCAAGCACCCAGCAGTTGCTTCCCAAATTACCACACAGGGGATTATATTAATTATAAATACTTGGCCAGTAGCTCAGGCTTATTACTAACTAGCTCTTACACTTAAATTAACTCATAATTTTTATCTCTGTTTAGCCACGTGGCTTGCTACCATTTCTCAGTACAACATTCACATCTTCTTCTGAATCTGGCTGGCGACTCCTGACTCCGCCCTTCTCCTTTTCCATTATTCTCAGTTTGGCTTTCTCACCTAATTTCCTGCCCACTGGCCTGTCAGCTTTTCATTAACCAATGAGAGTAATGCATATTAACTGCATACAGAAAGGTCATCCCACAGCAAGCAGATCATGATGTTGTTGTTGTATCAATTCACTATTTCATTTGTTCCCATTAGTTCCATCTTATTGCTATAAGCCTTAGTATGAGTAAACAAAGTATGCAAGTTATACAGATGATAGAGTTAATACATGGAGAAGTAAATGTTTTTGAACAGCCCATGACCTAAATGTTACTGTAATGATGTTGTTATGTAGAAAATGACAATACTCATGTCCAAGGTGGGGCTACTACACTCATACTGGGCACATAGGCCAAAGAGAATAATGTGTTACCCCAAATGATAGACAAAAGATCAGCAGGCACAGCATTTTAAGAGATTGATAAGACGTGTGGCTACTCATGTTACCAAGAAACTGTTGGTAGAAACAGAACAAGATGGAGAACATTGTATTAAACTTATTCTGAAGGAGAAGCATATGAAAGCATGCTTGGGTAAGTCTTATGGTAGGAAGCAAAGTTCCCAGTGGATATCTATGAGTTTCAATGGTAATATGCCTTCTAAGAAGGTAGGTGGGGATTCACTGTGAGCCATACATACTGGCAAATCCTCCTTAGTCCCTGCTCTGTGACAATATTCGAAGCCCTGAATAAAGAAAAATGAGGCATTTTATTTTGCTACATCTGCCTGCAACCCCAGCACTTGGAAACCAGAGGCAAGAAGATGGTAAGTCTGAGGCCAGCCTAGGGCACAAGGGCAGGTTTGAGGCCATGATGGATGAAACTGTACATCAGGATCCTGTCTAAAGAAAGAAAACATTTTTTTAGAGGCATGAAATTGTTGACACAAAATACGCCAATGAGACAGCCACAAGTCATCTCAAACAATAAGATTTGCATTTGTGATGGTGTACCCTGACGCACCACAGATGAGGGGTGACTGCTAACATCTGAGATGGACAGACAGTGGCAACCTTTCAAGCCTGAAGTGCCACCGAGCATCTGAACCCAGAGAAGTGGGAACAGAAAGGAAGCAGCAGAGCCCTTGAGTTTGTGTGAGATGTATGAGGTTGTAAAACACTGAGGAGAATATGTAAGACATATAAGGAGTAAGCCAACACCAAGTAGAGTAAAGAATATTTTTACTAAAACATTCTCAGCTGGAAATAGGCAAAGAAGCCAAACTGCTCAGTTTAGGAAGAAGTGGAAGGAAAACATAAATCTTTCTTGCATCTTACAGAAAGGATGTTTTTATATCATCTGGAGGGATTTTTTTAAATAGTAAATAATCTTGGAAGGCATATGTAGAAAAATTCTAAGGCTGTAAGAACCAGATTTTCACATGAAGTCATTTCATTCCTACATATGTTATTAATATGGACTATTGCCAGGAAATAGACGCACCAAGGCCAACTCTGTACCTAGTCAGAGCCACCTGCTACCTGTAACAGAAAACGGCTTAGGAAATCCTGCACGTTTCTGCCTTCGTGTTCAAGATGAATAATTTATTTAAATATTGTGTCAGGAAGTATGCAGATTCACAAGTGGAAAACCAGACCAAGGGCAATTGCACTGTCAGCCCAGCCCATTGGGGTACAGTCGACACCTTTCCGAGGCTATCCGTTTCCTGGGACTTCAAAATGGCTCCCTCTTTCAGAATGAGAACTTTGAAATCGCTTTCCTGTTACTACAGCTACCTCTCTTGCCAAAGCGTCAAATTATAAAAGGAATGAAAACTTGATAACAAATTTTACACAATTCCACATCCTTCTGGATGTCAGACACCAATGACCACACTATACTCGTTAGTTGGCAATAGGAAACACCTTCATGGTAGTTTCTGGTAACTAAGAAAGGAAGTTGCTTCCAACTAGCTGTAGCAGACTGGCCCATGCTGGCTCATGCTGGCTCATGCTGGTTCATGCTGGTTCATGCTGGCTCATGCTGGTTCATGCTGGCTCATGCTGGCTCATGCTGGCTCTTGGAATATATTTAACATTTAGCTCATTCCTTCCCAACTCTGCACAGTCCTGGCAGGCCAGTCACTTCCATCAGCCATGGTGGGAGGGTTTCCACTGCGGAAGCTGACACACAATACAACTCTGAGGTTTTGGCTTGTTTTAGGGTGCTGATAGCTAAGCCTCTCCCAGCACACCACTATTCTAAATGTTCATTTCACCCCTGTGTAAAAAAACTGACCAAGACTGTCTTAATTAGGGTTTCTATTGCTGCAATGAGACACCTTGACCAAGGCAACTTGGGTAGGTTAGGGTTTATTTGGCTTACACTTCCATATTGCTGCTCATCATCATCACCATCATCAAAGGCCGTCAGGACAGGAACTCAAGCAGGGCAGGAATCTAGACACATGAGCTGATGCAGAGGCAATAGGAGAGATGCCACTTACTGGCTTGTACATCATGGTTTGCTCAGCCTGCTTTCTTATAGAACCCAGGACCACCAGCCCAGGGATGGGACCACGCACAATGTACTGGGCCTTCCCCATCAATCACTGATCAGGAAAACGTCCTACAAGCTTGCCTACAGCCAGACCTCATGGAGACATTTTCTTAATTGAGTTTCCTACTCTTAAATGACTTTAGCTTGTGTCACATTGACATAAACTTCCCATCTCCAAGATTTCCAAACTGCCAACACTGTCAAATCTGAAAGTTCATGGTCTCCAAGGAAATGCACCTTAACGGCGTTTGTGCTATGGCTAAATTATTTTCCTAAATCAGCTATTGCTATTGCTCTATTATTTCAGGCCCATGCTTTCTGACAGCTAGGTGTCTAATTACCACTTTACCGTTCAGCAATCCTTGACGAGTTGCATCTTCAACTCAGTGAGGTATACAGATCTGCCCAAACTCCACCACCTTTTCCCCAAGTCCGGACTTTATCCAGATCTATAAGCAGATATCTACATTTATGGTCAAGAGTGACAATCACATTACCCATAACCCTGCTCCTTACATCTGTAACCCCTGCTCCATGCTGGGTACTGACAATAAAAAGAATCAAGAAAAATGCCTCAAGAAGGGTCATGAGGTAAGGCTGAGAAACATTATTTAGATGAATACTTCCCCCACCGTATTTTAAGTGAGCTTCTGTTAAGAGTAGTAACAGAAATAAATAGTTTGAAACTATTGAAGAATTTTTTAAACGTGTAATTTCTCATTGCTTGGTACTCCAATTTACTTACTTAGATTCCATGGTCAGCCAGGAAATACCCATACTTGTTACTGTCCATAAAAAAAATAGAAATGCAGTGACAGATGCCAGCATGTGATCCTCAAAGTCATGCAGCCACATATAAAATGCCACTCAGCAGTAAGAGACAGTGTAACCTTAAAAGTGTATGATACATGGTGGCTACAGGAAATGATTAAACGTATTAAGCGAAATCAAAACATTTAAGCCACATTCTTTTAAAAAATAATTCTCACCTGGAAGGATATTTCCAGCATAGCTTAAATAAGAATGGAAGACCTCTCCCGAATGTGGGTGGTACTATCCTCAGGTGTAGACTGAACTAAAAAGTGAAAAAAGAGAAAGCCACTGATGTACCAGAATTCATCTCTCTCTGAACCACATAGATACAAGCAAGGAGCCTCCAATCACCATGCCTTCCCCTTTATGGTGGCCTGAACCCTGAAACTGTGAGGCAAAATAAACCTTTATAATAATAATAATAATAATAATAATAATAATAATAATAATAATAATAATAGGGGCTGAAGGCTCAGCAGCTAAGAGCACTAGCTGCTCCTCCAGAGGACCCAGATTGACCTCCCAGCACCCACATAGCAGCTCACAACCATCTGTAACTTCTGTCCTAGGGGATCTAATACTCTTTTTCTAGTCTCCTTGAGCACTACACGCATGTGGTACAAAGACATACATGCAGGCACTCACACATATACCTAAAAAACAAATTAACTAAATTAAGTAATGATGATGATAAGAATAATTCTCTACCCAGTCCTTTAAAATGAACTGATTATGCTAATGGAACATCTCTCTGTCAACCACTATTTCATTTTGTACTATTAGCAACTGTCATAACACAAAGCATATGCATGAATGGGTGAATGTCACAGACACCCAATAACTACAACCATATCCAACTGATGACTCATAATGCAGGCCCTAACTATAGTCCTCAAGAACTGAGAAAACTAGTGTCTACTAGTTCTCACTAACAAAATAATGTCGGATGCAAGAAGAAAACTAGAAACTGTTTATGTTCTTATTTTCATCCATGCATGACAAACTTATCCAACTGGTAAGAAATGGATCTCCATTTAAAAAAAAAGTGAAAGTTAATTTCATTCAAGAGAAAAGCAATCTATTCTTTAAAAAGTTGAACTGAAGCAATAAAAGATGAATTTACCAACAATAGATCCTAAATATATCTTTTCGTATCCTTAAATCATTTAACAATTATTTTTATGGCTTTTTAAAATATTTCATTTCAAACTGCAATATCCAAATGCATTCATGTATACTCACATAAAATACCATGAAAAAAGAAACTTGAAAATAATTGTCAGCATACACTTTGCACCAGGGTCAAATACTAATTATTTTAGGCTCTGTATTTGTCTTTGTGGGCACTTATATCTGAGTTTGCCCTTGTAGTACAACAGTAATAATGAACAAATAAGCACGTTATTTTCCAATAAAACTTTACATACAAAAACAGGCAATGTTTGAAGTCACAAGTAGCATGGGTTACAAGCTATAATTTATGTCTTCCACACTCCTCCCCCAGTACTCAGGATTGTTCTTAAGACTTGGTAGGCAAACACTCTGCCATTGACCCCAACTTCTTATCTGTCTTTATTTGGGGACAGAGTCTGACAGGTTCCTTGAACTAATTGCATAGCCCAGGCTGGCCCTGAACTTGCAACCCCGGCCCCCTGCATCAACCCCTTAAGTTTCCAAGATTACAGATGTGTACCATCACACCCAAAACCAATTATAAAGATTGTCAACATTCAGGAGGCTGAAGCTGAAAAAACCATTGTTCAAGGCAGCCTTGGCTACAGAGACTCTGTCCCATGTTCTAACAAAACCAGATAGATAGATAGATAGATAGATAGATAGATAGATAGATAGAAAGATAGATAGATAGATAGATAGATAGATAGATAGATAGATAGATAGATGATAGATAGATGATAGATAGATAGATAGATAGATAGATAGATAGATAGATAGATAGATAGATAGATGAATGGATATAACAGATAGGTACATAGAGAGATGGACGGATTGGTGGATGGATACATACATACATACATACATACATACACACACATATATACATACATAGAGCTATCTTGAGCATCCTCATAGGTTCCTGTGTAGTAATATCTGAAGGGACATTGAGCATGTGGCTCTGGCAGGCCTTGCTCTTCTCCCCCATTCCCTCTACCTTGCTAAAAACCATTAGATTACATTCCTGAAGCTAGGCCCCAAGATCCATTCCCTTATTTGGCCACGTCCTCTTCCTGAAGCTGACTACCAAGGTCCAGCTATCAAAGTATTGAAGTCCAGCAATCAAAAGCCCCCTTTGGCTCACCTAGTTAACATGCCCAATGAAAATTAAATACCTCATCCTAACACGGAGTTTCCCCTTTCACCTTTATAAACCGCCATTTTCCTATGGGCCACATCTGCCTCCTCTTTATCCAGAGGAAGTCTTTTGTCCCTCCAGGACAAATACCTCTGCCTCCTTTCCATCGTCCCACTCACCTTCTCCTTCTTCCCCTATCTCCTGTCTTTGTCCCTTATCTCTGCCCTCTGTCCCTCCGGAGCAAATAAATGTCCTTTGTGCTGAGAACTTGGTCTTGGGGGGTCCTGAGCCCATACTTTTCCTTCCGTTGTCTCCTCTCCTGTCAGACCTTCTCATGCTGAGACTATCTGGCTATGTGTGCTCTCGTTATCTCATAATGATGATTAGGTATTTTCTCTCATGAACGCATTGCTCTAAAGTTCGCTGTTGTTTAGTTACCTGGACTCCACCCTCCTATCATCCGGCAATGGGTAAGCACTGAATAGGTTCCTCATGTAGGCAACTGGCTCTGTTCATTCCGCCAATGGGATTAAAGCCTGCTCTACCTAAATTTTAATTGTTCTAGAACTCTGAGGTCTAACCCAAGACATAAATACAGAAGTAGACTTACAAGACTCCACGGGTGTCAGGGTGATCTTTATTATTAGTCAAAAAATAATAACTCTGCCCAGGCAATGATATTTATTGTCTACTAAAGGGGAAGTAAAGATTCAAAACTGGTTGTTTCTTTACGATGTTATTTTGGGGGAACCAGTGTCTGACCCTCACTGAGAGTAGAAATCACTTTATTCTGACATTTTAAAAACCAAGTTGAACTTGGTTCAACTTGGCTCATTTAAGGAGTGAAAGGGGAATGGGGAGAAAAAGCTAAAAGAGCAGAGTTCCCTTTCACTGATCAGAGAATTCTGAATTAAGCAATGAAACAAAAACATTACAAAGATTCAAAATTTAAATGCTGGGACCAGTAAGCCAATGACTGAGGACATTATAAAGACTTCTAAAAATGAAAGGTCATTGTCATCAAAATCAAAATCTTTGAAGCATTCTGTCTAAGTTAGGTTTTTGTTTTTGTTTTTTCATTTTATATTTTTTATTGCTGTGATGAGACACCATGAGCACAGCAACTCTTACAAAGAAAACATTTAATTGATGTGGCAGCTTACAGTTTCAGAGGTTCAGTCCATTATCATCATGACAGGGAGCATGGCAGCATGCAGGCAGAAGTGGTGTTCCCCACATCTTGACCAGAAGGTAGCAGAAAGTTGACTGACTGTCACACTGAGTGAAGGTTAAGAAAAGACACCTCAAAGCCCACCTCTACAGTGACACACTTCCTCCAACAAGACCACACCTACTCCAATAAGGCCACACTTTCTAATAGTACTACTCCTGTTTTCTTTCAAACCACCACACATACAAAAAAGCAAGCAGTGTATTCTCCTCAAGTACTGATTGTCATTTCTCCAAGTATCACATGTGTAACTACCATCACCAATCACTGTCTGGGTAGTTGCATGGTTAGTGTATGATCTGCCTGCATGCACATATCTAATCAGGAAGTTGTTAAGAAGAGTCCTAGCTACCCTCTCATCGTGACTTGGTAAGAATACCTTTACACATCTGGAAACTGAAGAGACTCTGAACAGAGAAATGGATATACAAAATACACAGATTGCTATATGAACAGAGTAAATCAATATTTTACTAGTTTCTGATGGAATCAATTAATAAATAAAACACAGATTTTTTAACTTAGTCTACTTAAAGCCATCCAATCCAAAATATTCTACAGAACGTTTTAGCATAAAATAAAGTGTCCACAATGCCGACAGAATGGTTGTCAATCACTCGGTTGGCTAGAAAACAACTAAGAGTGAATCCTTACACTTTTTCTTTCTTTTGCAATTTTGGAAGCAGCTGCATAACACAATGGAATGAGATTCCCTCATTCATGTCCTGGTTCCATCGCTTAGAAGCTCCTTGTCCCCACTCTGGGTTTCGGTTCATTAAAAGCTATAAAAATGGAAACAGCGTCAGAACTGATCAATTGATGTGAGATGCACATGGAATGATATTGGTGATAACTAAACCCAGGTCTTACCAAACAGAAAATGTTATGCTCAGGTTAACCATTAGCGTGTTATCCTTGGGCGACACACCACAGCTATGTGAGAAAAAAAAGAACCATGGCCAGGGAGTCAGAATGGCAGAAAAAAGCACAGACCTCAACCCAGTAACAAACGATACAATTGTGTACTCACAGTGAATAATAGCAGCTGATGCTGGGGACCGAACCATCAAGGCCACCAGAAATCCAGAGACAAAAGTACACAATCGCGAAAGCCACAGTTCCAGGAATGATTTTGTTGTCTGTGAACTAACTCAAACATGGGCACGAAACTAGATGGCTTTTAAGTTTACTGTGTCAACAACTCCATCACTAGTGACATAGATTTAATATAAAGACAAGGCCGTTGTGTTGTCAATTTTTTTTTCAAAAGCAAAATTTCAGTACAATAAAATCTAAGTCTTGGGATAGGCAAGATCCCTGAGTTCTCTCAGTGTCTTCAACCAGAATGATGTGGATACAGGATGCACGATACTTCAAGTGTTAGCCAACCTGTGGTGGTATTGTGTTCCCCAAAATATTGTGCACCCTAATAAACTTATCTGGGGTCAAAGAACAGAACAGCCACTAGATACAGAGGCTAGAAAATGGTGGCACACACACACACACCTTTAATCCTAGCATTCCAGAGGCAGAAATCCCTCTGGATCTCTGTGAGTTCAAGGACACACTGGAAACAGCCAGGCATGGTGACTCACGCCTTTAATCCCAAGAAGTGAGCCTTTAATCCCAGGAAATGAGGACAGAAAGCAGAAACTTATTTAAGGTGTGAAGACCAGAAACTAGAAGCTTTTGGCCTAGTTAATTAAGCTTTCAGGCTTTCAAGCAGCAGTTCAGCTGAGATCCACTTGGATAAGGACTCAGAGGCTTCCAATCTGAGGAAACAGGATCAGCTCAGGAACTGGTGAGGTGAGGTGACTGTGGCTTGTTCTGCTTCTCTGATCTTCCAGCATTCACCCCAATAACTGGCCTCAGGTTTGATTTTATTAATAAGTACCTGTAAGATTCATGCTACACCAACTGAAACCTGAATTATTTTCCAAGGGAGGGAAGGTATATTTTGATGTGAGTTGCATTGTAAAGCAGAGGCAGTATAATGACACTTCTGGAATCCCATCAACCTTGAGTACAAATGGAGCTGTTCCTACTTAATGGCTTTTTTTATAAAGCTCCTCTGGATGCTTGAAATGGGGAAGCCGCTACTTTATGTCAAACCGGCTTCGTTCCACAAAGCCGTGTTCTAAATATGTAATACCTGGGGACACTTCATGGCACTCTTAAATGCATTGTTTTCTGGACTTGCATTCATTGGCAATTTCAGGTATGAAGCATGTTCAAACAGACTCACAGGAAGATATGGACACCTGATTTCATCCCAGAACCTTATCTTTGAATGTGGTATTTTTTCCCTTCCAAATGCAATTAAGAAACAAAAAGTATTCCCCAAGGTTTCTAGAGCTATTGAATATTTTATACCTCCAAAATCCATGTCAAATATTAATGGATATTTTGATGGCATTAGAAGGTAGTGGGTGGTTAGGCCATGAGGATAGAACTCCACGAATGACATCCTCATCAAAGGGGCCTCAGAGAGCTTCCTTCCTGTCTCACCATGCAAGGAGTTTATAAAAAGCAAAGGAAAACCATTCCATATGAAGAAATTCCTGAGACAAGGAAGCTCATTCTGAGTAAGTTCCGATTGAGGGCCACTAATTCTATTTTCAGTTTTACCTATTGTTCAGGCTTTCCAATAAATTATTATTGATTTTTATTCATCTTTATACATTTTTACTGACATCTAATTACATACATCCTTTCCTCCTTTCTATTTCTCCCTTCAGCTGGTCCCAGGTCTTTTCCAGCCAGCTCCTTCTACGCCCCCCAGTCTCAGACTGATAGCCTTTTCCTCCCTGTGTATATATATAAGATGTGTGTGGGTGTGTTTATGCACAGATATGTAAATATAACCTGCTAAATCTGCATGTGTATCAAAGAAGCTTCTCCCACCAATGGCAGCCCTCCCTCCCTCCCTCCTTCCCTCCCCACTGCCCACGCCCACCCGGGGCCATCCACGCCTGCCTGCAGGCTGCATGAAGACCATAACAGAACACTACAACTGGACATAATGTAGAGATCAATTTTATCATGAGGAGCCTAGCCCCATTGGATAGGTCTACATCACAGCTCCTGCACTAATGACTATGTATGGCTCAGGGAGGAGAAGGATTGTAAGACACAGAATACCAGGAAGTCTGCTATGAAACAGTCTGTTCTCAAAAAGTCTGCACAAAGAAGAACTGAACAAGGGCAATATTAATAGACAGGCTAATGGATGGAGTAAAAAAAATCTCACTGGGTCATACCCTTGAACAAGGAACTAGAGACAACTAATGACTTCTTAGAAAGGGAGAGTTAGCCTTTCTCAGGGATGAGATCCCTAATTTGTTGTTCAACACAAAGTAGTCAGCCCTGGAACCATATATACCCACTAATTTTCAATATCTGAATTTATATTTATTTATTCTATTCATTTTTTTATATTTATTCCACTGTTTTCATGTACTTCTTAATATCCTATATTTTAATCAGTTCCTTTATTTCTTCTAACTACATTAAACATATCTTACATGTTTTGTAGTGAATTATTTTAATATCTGAAGTTTTTGAGAATCAATTGGATACTTGCTGCTTCAAACCAATATTACCAAACACTTAGAATCGCTTCTATCAGATGTGTGGGAATGTCTTTGTGGGCAGTTCCTGAATTGATGTAGGAGGGCCCTTTCCACCGTGAGCAGCACCATCTCTGGAGAGGTGGATCTGGAGTTTAAAAGAAACGCGGCTGGGCAAGCCAGAGGAAACATGACAACAAGCAGCACTCCTCCATGGTCTCTGTTTCAGGTCCTGCCTCCAGGTTCCTGCCTTAAGCTCCTGATCTGGCTTCCCTGGATGATTGACTATAAAATGTAGGAAGAAATAAACACTTTCTTCCCCAAGTTGATTTTGGCCAGTGTTCTATCACAGCAACAGAAAGCCAAGCAGAACAGTAACATGCAGTTATTTTTCATCTTCCAGTCATAGATATCAGGTTCTTCTTATGGAGTTCACCACCAGACCCTTACAATACAGCCTTCTCCACAGTGTAGATTACCACACAACATCTTGCTTCTCCAAAGCCACCAAGAGGGTCAGTCACCTTGCAAGATGTCAATAAAATATTACTTATCATAACCACAGGAGTAACATTCTACAATGTTGGCCATATTCTACTGGTTAAGAAACAGAAGCTCCACCCACATTTAATAGGGAAACCACACACAAAAGAGTATGGAACTAGGAGGCAGGGGTTCTGGGGTAATATAATTCTATGCTATAGGATCTCATTATCCAGTGTTTCTAATTTTCTCATCTAGAGCTCCATTTTAAACCATGAGGTAATTTTCTTTGTTAACTCATATAAGGCATATCTAAGGGCCTAGATAGAATAAGAAAAATGAAATCTAGGACTTGTTGAAATCAGCATCTAGTTCACGATGTTTAAATAGACCACACAAGCAGCAAGAATTTAAATGTCAAACTTACCAAGAACCATGCTTTTTATAAATATTCAAAGAAACTTTCCTGCACAACTTTCAAACTAGTATCAAGATAATCAGATCTTCTTGCCTTGCTGTGGTAGTTTGAATGTAATTGAACCACATAATCTCATTGAGAGTGGCACTACCAAGAGGTGTGGCTTTGTTGGGGTGGGTATGGTCTTGTTGGAGGAAATGTGTCACTGTGGGGGCGGGCTTTGCAGTTTCCTATGCTCAGGATACTGCCCAATGTCTCAGTCAACTTCCTGTTGCTTGCAGGATGTAGGGCTCCTAGCTATTTCTCCAGCACCACATCTGCCTGCATATGGCCATGATCCCTGCCATGATGATAATGGACTGAACCTCTGACACTGCCACCTTAATTAAAATGTTTTCCTCATAAGAGTTGTCATGGTCATGGTGTCTCTTCACAGCAATAGAAACTCTAACTGAGACACTTGCCTTTCCACACAATGAGATTTTGCTTGTTTATTGTTCTCTTTGGTCTTGGAAATTGTCAACTTTAGGTAGGATTGTGACTTTGATTCATGCCCTCTTCCCTGAGCAACTGTAACAGAAGCCCTTTACATGCAGATAGGTCTAAATAGTTGCCATAAATGACAAATAGGTCCTACATGGAGTAATGGAAGAGTAGTTACAGTTGTGGGAGAGAGACATACTGCATCTTTATTCAGTCTGCTAATACAATTTAATCAAGTTATCGCTTGGAAGCTACTCATTTTATGAGGTATAGAAACTAGTTCTGTGAAGCACCACTCTATGTTTTCAAAGAAAAGGTAAGAAAGTATCAGTCAGCCATTGATTTAATTCAGCATCTACCAAGTACCTACAAGATTCCAAATCAGGCAATTTTCTGAGGGTATTAGATAGAAATGACCAAAAAAATAAATCTACCTCTATAAGGAACATTCCAGCATGCACTCAGTGAGCATGAGAGTGTTGAGCTTTTTAGTGCAGGGAAGATAGGCATTGAGAGGATCTACAAGACTCAAGAAAAAGAAAAGACATAAAACCTAAAACTTTCCCACTTGGCAACTTAATATAAAACCAAATACAATTTTACTTTTTTATTCTGCATACAATAGATCATAAAATTTACTTCTAAAAACTGTTGGGTATACATACAATTTTTTATTTATTAGAAATTAAAACAAATTTGCATACTAATGAGATGTGCCAACTGGTTTCTACTGAATGTTTGATACTGCAAGACACAGAACATCTTTAGTGTTTAAGTTAATCAGTATTTTTTCATTAAAATATAATTGAATCATTTACATTTTACTTTCTCCCTCAGATCCCTCCCATGTACTTCCTTTTTCCCTCTCAAATTCATAGCCTCCTTTTCTTTGTTATTGTTACATACACAAGTGTTTAAATATATAACTACACCCAGCTCACTCTATGTAGTGTTACTTGTATGTATATTTTTTTAGAGCTGACAAGTTGATATTGGATAACCAATTAGAGAGCTCATCTCTGGGGCAAACTATTGCCCACTCTTAGCCTTCCTTAGTTGCCTGTAGTTCTTTGTCTGTGGGAGGGGCCATGAGAGAGTTCCCCTTTCTGTGCTAGCATATTTATGAATGTTGTGCTGTTCAGGTCTTGTTTAGGCAGCCATATTACTAAGGTATCATGGCTGAAGCTTACCTACCATCTCTAGGAGACACAATATCACAGAAGACGTCCTAGTCCTCTGGCTCTTACAATCCTTTTACCTTTCTTCTGTAATGTCTCCTGAGCTTTGGGTGCAGGAGTTGTGTGGTGGATGTATCAACTGGAAATGGGCACCACACAACCAGTTGTTCTCATCTTTTTAACCAGTTGGGGTTTTCTCTGATGGTCTCCATCTGCTTCAAAGGAAGGCTGATGAGAGCTACATGTATCCACGGGTATAAAGATAAACATTTACAATGCAGTTAGGAACTACGCTGGTTTAATACAGCAGCAGTAGTGGGTTCTCCCTAAGATCCATGACCTTGCTATCCTCAGGTAGTTGGATAGGTTTCCAGGACCAGACATGATTTCCCATTTGAAATTGGTCATTAAAATTGCCATTGCAAATTAGACAGCTGCTGGATAATTCCAAGATAAAGGGGTGCCCCTGCTGTACCCTTAGAATGTTTGTGCTGTGTTGGTCATCATATTGAACTTTCATTTTTAAGATCAAATCGATCTTAAAATGTTTGCTAAATTTGTTAGTGACATAGCCTACCTTCCAGATGTACACCTTGCATCGGGGTGGAGACACAAAAAGAAGTAAGACAAGAATAGTAGAAAAGACAGGTTTTCAGTTGTAGCCTAGCAAGAGGTTAGGGCTTTCTTTTCTTCAGTGTATAACATAACATTTTAAGATTTTTTTTAAGATTATTGTTACCTTTATCTCTTAGCATTTTCTTGAATAGTCATGATATTTGTTTCCTGCTTACTTTTGTCATTTTAGGAATAAGAACCCAAGGTCAACATGAAACGTATGCCATTCTTCCAGGCTTGTTGATGCAGCTATTTCTAGGAGAGATTGTTTCACTGCAAACTTCCTAGAATTCTGGTTCTTATCATCTTTCTGCCCCATTTCCCATAATGTTCCCTGAGCCATAACTTTAGGATCTGTTTTGTGGATATATACACTGGGGCTAGACTCCCCATGATCCATTAATCTCTGCATTGGGACCAGTTGTGGTTTTCTGTGATGGTCTCCACTTGCTGTAAAGAGAAGTTTCTTTGATGAAGGGTTAGAGCTACACTTTATCTATGGGCATTAGGATAAAATTTAGAAAGTATTAGGAATGATGCTACTCTAGCAAAGCAGCATTGGTAGGCCCTTTCCTAATGCCCAGGACCACACTCCCTCCAGAAACCTGGCTAGGTTTCCAGTACCAGGTATAATTTCTCTCCTGTTGAATGGGCCTTGAGTCCAGTTGGACAGCTATGAGTTGCCACCATCATGTAAGTACCATTTATTGAAACTTGGGAGCTCAGCATGGCAAGATGAATAGACAAATTAATATGGAAGGAGGGTATTTTGCAGGATCCCACCCCTACACAAAGAATTACAGGTAACTAATGACTACTAGAAAAAAGGAGAGTTAGTCTCTCCCAGGGATAAGTGCACTTATTGGTAGTCCAACACAGAGTGGTTAGCCTTGAAACTATACATACACACAACAAGAAAACAGACTCAGCAAGTTGCATTTATATATTTGTGTATGCACATGCATGTATATATGTGTATGTAACAAAAATAATCAAAGGAAAACAAGCTATCAACTTGAGAATGGGGAGAGAGCATGAGAGGTGTTAGAAGGAAGATACCTGGGAGAGTTGGAATGGGGAAAGGGATGCAATTCTTTTTCTATTAAAAACATTTTTAAAAAATGTATGCCTAGGAGGAAAGTGCAAAGGAGCTTGGAAGGACTATTTTAAGTCTTAGATTTTAGAACAGAAAGACAAGGCCTGCTGGAAATCTATATATGAGAGCCATGGTGGGAAAAGTCAAAATTTACAAATGTCAAGCTGAGTTCATATCACAGTGTATGATCTGAAATTTTCCTCATGATCCTGCAGTAGACAGTTGAGCAGTGATTGACCAGTGTGACTTCCAAGCTACTTTTTCCCAACTAAAGCCTGAAAATATCCCTAATCATATACAACCTCACTATCCCTTTGCCCTGATCTGATATGATGTGCAGAGGTGAAGGCACTGAAACTCAAATTAGTTTTCTGTTGTTCTATAACAAATGTAATTGCTAAAAGCAGCTCTAGTTTACTCTCCTATAATTCTCAAGGTTAAATATGCAAAGTCTCACCAAGTTAAAAAAAAAAAAAGAAAGGAAGAAAGGAAGAAAAAACAGAATCCTGACATGCTACATTCCTTCCTGTAGCCTCAGGGCAAGAATCCAGGTTTTTGTTTGTTTGTTTGTTTTTTGGTTTTTTTGTTTGTTTGGTTGGTTGGTTAGTTTTTTTTGTTTTGTTTTGTTTTGTTTTGCTCACGTGTGTTAACAAAAAAAAAATCCTTCCAGGTGAATAACAGAGGTCTAAACACTAAACACCTGCTTTTAAAGGTCACATATACCCCAACTCAGGGCCCTTCTCCTGTCTTTCAAAGCCAGCAGCAGGATGGAGTTCCTCTCACGTTTCATACCTTACTTCCTTCCCCTGACCCAGAAAGGGCATTTCACTTTTAAAGTCTCCTGTGATTAGACAATCCAGGAATATCTTCTATCTGAATGCTTCCATCCTTCATCACATCTTTGCGAAGGAAACATTCACAGGATCTGAAGGTCGGAACACAGACACCTGCGGGGATCTGTCCCCGTAGCACACAGGCATAGTTGCTTTGCTTCGTGGTGGCAAATAAGCATCAACGTTGACCTGGCTAAAAACAGAGGATGATCTGGAACATGAAGGATGTCGGCTTACCATTGGGCTCTTTGATTACCCACAGCACAAAATGGGAGGTCTTGAATAGTCACTACATTTACCATGCTCTTATGTGAGTGATTTTGGAATCTCAAGGCAAGAAATGAACTTCTAAATATAGAGATTAGGATGGAACATTGGAATCTACATACCTTGAGACAAAGAATAAACAATAACTTTGTCAACTACATAATATTCAGTTCCTATTATACAACAGAAACTGGTGCTTTCTGTTATAAAAACTCTGGTAAGGGAAAATTAATTTTTGTACTAAAATGCAAAAATGCATTAACAATGCATTAATTTCTTTTGCCGGGTTTTTATTTAGAGGTATTCTATCACTTTGGGTTAATTTGCTTTTGTGATTCAAGTCTTTTCCACTAATTCAACCTGAAAAGGCAAATTTAAAACTGTTCTCTGTAATTTCCGAGTACATTTGCATCTTTGCTTTAAAAAGCCAGCTTCTTCTGAGCATTCTTTAGACACGTTAGTGTTTTCATACATAACTATTTGTAGAGAGGCAAAGCCAGTTATAACCTCTTACTGTTAAAAATTCCCCCTAATCTTTACATTTAAAAAAAACTTGTAATTCTTGGTGCTAATATAAACCATTGATTATAATAGTTGGTTAATTTACATATCTACTTGGTGCTATGAATAAATTCAGGGGCAATCCCTTATTGTCAAATTCTTACTCACTGAGCTGCTAAAGTTTGTCCAAGGAAACAGAAATCTGTATTCCATTTAGAGTTTGATTTAACCTTTAGTCAGTACCCCCAGAACGTTCTAGAGCAATGACACACACTCAGGATGCAGCGCCAGAGGGGGGGGGGGCTTTCACCGAAAGGCAGCCGCAGAGGCCCCGGAGTGTGCATCTTCGCTGTGAACTAAACCATATCTTCTGTTTGCTCAGTCACCGCTCTTTACCCAGTGAATTATTAGTATACACATAATCATCGCTTATTTTGATCTATCACATATCACGGTTAATGAAGATGTGCAACATACAGAGTTCCTGTAATCAAAACGTGTAAGGGCAGAATTTGTCATTCCTGACATGATCTGAGAAATTAATCCAATTACAAAGAGGGCCAGTTGTTTTGTGGAAATTGTCTACACACACACCAAAAAAAAAAAAAAAAAAAAAAAAAAAACCACGTTGGATGATTTAACATTTATGAGCAGGAAAGGAGAAAGATCTCCCAAAAAAAAAAAAAAAACAGTAAGAGCTATTATTGTTTATTATTGTTGTCACTCTGCTCCCAAGAAAGCATCGTGTGTTTAACATAGGCTAACATGCTCTTTACAATGTTGCGTAATTATGTGACGTCATCATTTTAGAGAACACAAAATAGAGGCTCAAAGCCAAGGCGGCTTGCTCTGTTTTGTTTTAGTTAAGATCAGGTAACTAACGAACGAGTGACTGAGGTTTTAATCTGAGTAGGAGTTCAGGAGTCACGCTCTTTTCAGAGTTTACTAAAAACCTCATCTAACACTTAGGAACATAATTCATATTGGTAAGGAAAAGGTGTTTTCTAAGCTTTTGCAATACAGAAAAAAAAAAAAGAATTCTTTTGCCATACTGTGTCGATCAATAAAACAGTTTGTGTTAATATAAATGACAATTATGAGACTAAGCCACTTACCCATGCTTCCTCATTAACATTCTCAATCAACACTGAGAGGGAATTTAGGAGGAAAGATTCAAGATGGTGGCGGCTGCAGGCACCCAAAAAAGGCTTTGAGGGGAGACAGTGTCACAAGGTGGAGAGAGTGTCTTTGCCACTTAGGGCCGGTTCTTGGCCTGCCTAGAGGCTCCAACCACCACTGGCCCATCTAGCCCCATTGGTGGTGCCATCTCTGCTGCAGATCAGGCTGCTCGCTCACCCTGCTGGGAGGAAGAGAGGGGCATGCATGCAATACTACAAGCATGGTGGTCATGCCTGGTGAGCCAGCAGGGCAGCGGGGGTCAAGGAGTGGGCAGTGTGCAGCAGCTAGAGGGAGAATCCTGCCCCTGCTGCCTCCTGAGGCCATGTTGATATCCACGGTCCATGCTGCAGCTAGAAGTCATGTTGATATTTGTGGTCAGTCAGTCAGTACTGCCATCATGTTGACACCAGAAGCTGTGCTGCCCCGGAAGCCGTCTGGGTGCTCCTATTGCCATAGGAAGCCGCCACGTGGTCTGTGCTGCCACGAGAAGACAAGTTGAGAGGTCTGTGGTCTGTGCTGCTGCTGCCAAAAACCATGTGAAAGTCCATGATCCATTGCTGCTGGCTGCTAGGGACAAGAAAGCTTCTTTTGCAGTGGTATTGATGACTGAAGTCTCATGATTGAGAATGAGAGACGTTGGAGGCTTCTGGGACAATCTCCCCTCTCCCCTTCCCCCCGCCCCAAAAGAGATAGTCTAGACAACACGCCATCGTAGAGAGTCCTTAAAAACTGTGATAAAGATGCTAAAGTGTAGCTCTTCACAGTTGATGGCTTTTGGTGGGGAAGGTCTCAGTTATCTTTAAGGGGCTGGTCACTGGGAGTTTGACCCTGCTCCAATGAGTGTGTGGCCAACACAAATTGGACTTGGTGGGGTTTTCTTTTTCTTTTTGGGGGGAGGGCGCAAGGATGGGAGGGTGAACCTGAGAGGAATGGGAGGCAAATGTGATGAGGAATATTTTGTGAAGTTCCCAAATAATTAATAAAAACACATCTCAAAAGTGAAAAAGGAAAAAAAAAAAAAGAGAGAATTCAGAGCTAGCTTGGGAGCCCAAACAATAAAAGTGGAATAAAAAAGTGTGAGTGTGTGTGTGTGTGTGTATGTGTGTATGTATGTGTGTGCACGTGCACACTCAAACTGTAGGATTTTTTTTAACTTGACTTCAGTGAGTTTAACAATGGCTATGCAAAGTCTCAAAATAATGTAAGTATGTTTCTATTTAGTAATATTAAACATTCCAATTATGTCACATACAATATAACTTTAGAATAAAAGTTACTTATGTGACTAAATTGTATTCCTAATAAATAATAAGGCACAAGCTGTTTCACTAGATTTTAACCCATTTGTAACAAAATGATGGCCAATTCCATCTTTCAAATGAGCATGACTTCCATCTAGTTCACAAAACTTCCGAGAACTCTCATTGTAGAAACACTTGTAAGCAGAACTTCAATCCTGAGCATTTTAGTGATTTTATGGCATTTTATAAACTAGAGATCCAGTTCCTGTTGTCTGTTTTGCTAAATCATTAATATTAATTTTATGATTTTTGAATAACAATATGAAGTTTTGTACATGCATAAATAAATGTGTGTCTAATGTTGCTATACTTTAGCACTAAACTCCCTTGAGATCAAGATTTGTACAGCCTCCTTTTCCCTCCAAGGAGCTCAGTTCCAAAGCTCAGTCATGGTACAAGCTCTTTCTGCAAGCTGTTTTCATAATGAGTTCAAGCTCCATATGAAATCAGAGTGCGATATAAAACTTGTGTATTTTTCTTGAAAAGAGCTCATTACGATGAAACGTCTCATATTCAGGAAGAATCTAAGCATCTAACAGCAGTCAAAATGTCAGCCATGTTTGTATGAGGAATAAACAGCAACAAGAATTTCAAAATTTCAAAAGTTCAGTATTCAGCAATCTGCTCAGGCAGAAGCTCCGAACGTAATCACTGACCTTAGGGAGAGACCCTTGCTCCCATCTTCCTACGTATTTTAACCGAGGAAAATATCAAAGCAATGTTGAAAGTATACAACTGAAAACTCCAGATATATCCAATTTTACAAAATTAGCATTGAGGCTGAAATGTGTGGCAGACTCTAAGTGTAGCCCAGAAAATAATATAGTAAAACTTTTCTTGTATCTATTCTTAGTGTCTCTCTATGTCATAAGAAGGCTGGATGAACAGGTGGAGCTAAGTTTTAAAATCACGCCATTGGATTAACCAAGAATCTTGTGTGGTGATTAAAAACTTCTGGTAATGTATTCATGTGTTTTTAAACTATTTTAAAAGATTTATGTAATCATCTTTTGCATATATGAGTGTTTGCCTGCATGTATGTATGCACAGTACATGTATGCCTGCAGTTAGAGACAGTTGTGAACTACAATGTGGAAGCTGGGGACAGAACCAGCTCCATCTGTAAGAGCACCAAGAGTCCTGAATGGCTGAGCCATCTCTCCAGGCCCTAGTATTCATGAGTGTTAGTTATAACGAATGGGGATAGACTCAGAATTATAATGTCTGCAGTAGGGTATTTCACCTCAAAAATAACAGTTACACCGTGATCTAACTTATTATCACAATAGATGATAAAGTGAAAAATCAAGCTTTTCTTGTATACCAATTATAGAACATATCTACCACCTCCAGAACTATGCTGCTTTATAACACAACTGGCTACAATTACTACCGAAGATGCAATCGAGAAAGTGCCAGAACATGACATTTCCATGTCACTTAGGACAGAAATTTCTTCAGAAGGAAAGAATTACTAAACATTAATGAAAAGTAAAAACAGAATTCCTCTTTCAAGTAAAGGGTTATGTATCCCGTCTTTCCATTGAATTGTTTAATTTATGTAACTAGAAAAGTATCAGATAAAACATTACTATCCTGACAATATTAAAAGGCCCTTACAAAAATATTTAAATGTCCTTTACATACTCACATGAAAAACTAAATAAAACATCAGACCGTGTGATTAGATTTTCATTTTTATATTACTGAAATGATTTATTGCAACTTGACTATATTTTGATATTTCCTTCCCTCAAATCCTCATGAAAAGGAAGATTATTAGTCTCAGATCTTTAATTCAGGGAACTCTGTTCCATAATCCCATAATGACTCAATTTCTTAGCTGTTTTCCCACAATTGCTTTTACAGAAGTCATATTTATCTCCCTCACTTGGAAAATAGAAACTCGAGTGCACTTGAGAGACGATATCCCTGGTTTTTATTTTTTATTTTTTATAATACAAGAAATTGTGGTATGTTACAGATTCAGATGAAAAGCAGTCACTGGAGCTACAAAGAAGACCTTCAGGAATTTTTAAATTATTGACACCCCACATAAGCTGACCTTTGCGTGGCTGGCCGGTCTTCAGTTGCAGTGGTACAGCCTCTTTAGCTAAGGAAATCAGCCACATGGGGCATCCTGGCACTAACAAAGTTGTAGGATGGATTAGTGAAAGAAAGAGAGAAGACTGGATTCTTTTTATAACCTCACCTCTGCTCTCCTTTGAAAAGCTGAAAAATATCAAAGCTAAGCTGTTTTCCCTGCTGGTACCCAGAGAGCAATTATCTTGTCTTCCACCTGCCTCCTTGGAATAGGTCTTACAATAGTTAAGCAAGGGGCTCATACATCATGCCAATCAAATCACCAAGTGAGTTAGTTCATTTCGTGTTAGAATGTATAAATGGAAATATTCATAGACTCCAAATATTATTCAAGAAATCAATTTAGAGACTTTCCCCTTTTCCAATCCAGACACTGTCTTTGAGTTCACACAAAGGATTTCAGATATTTTATGGTGCTGGGCCATCACTGGGAAATAGGAACCACCGGTCAACATGATTGCAATCCATCAGAAATATTTATGATCCTAAGTAATCATTTAAGAGTAGGAATGATGAATTCCTGTGCTGATCAAATCCATCATTATTGCCAACATCAAAACCCACACAAGCAAGCAGGTGCTGTAAACCTTACAATTTCCTCTGTGTTTTAGAATTTACTCAGGTCAAGATACCACAAAGCAAACACTCTTCTAGAAACATATAGAGCCAGTTTGAAAACCCAATCACAAAAGAAATGGACTGATTTTTGTGCCATGACTTTCAAAGGGGATTAGCTTGTGGCATCTGCAGAGGCACCAATAAATACCTCCTGGGCTCTGCTCTAGCCTCTTGGTCTCTGGGCCGAATCCTTTATTATTGTTTCAGGACCGCTGTAACCCTTTTCATTTTATCTGTGACCATAAGAGTGAAAGACCCCCTAAAGGCAGTCTTCCCTCAGGAGAGACCCTCGCCCAAGGAACACACCGAAACCACAAATCAGATGCAAACAGCAAGAGGCTTTATTCAGGAACACGGGTACCCGGGGCGACACAGTCTCTCAAGAAGCTCAAGGGACTGGCGCGCCCACGGGCTGGAGCAGAGGGTTTTTATAGGGTCGGGGCAGCCGAAGCTCGGGTACAGAAGCAAGAAGCCTGGTTACAGGGTTTTGATTGGATGATGCAAATGAGGCCAGGTTCTGATTGGATGATTCGAATGAGGCCAGGTTCAAACCCAGGTCAGCTCGTGGTTTCTCCCCGAGCTCGCCACGCCTAGCTCCTGTCTAGGGTACAGGGTGTTCTTCTGACCTTTTAGTTCCTCGCTCTGGGGCCAGGTGGCTAACCACAAATGTTCTGTTTATTCCATGCCCGTTAACTGAACTCCTCAGTGCCTCTCAGGCTTTCTTCAAAAACAGCTGAGCTAGGCTATGTTAGGCGGGGAGGCTGGGGGTCTTTCAAGAGGAAACTTGAAATGGCATCACGCAGGACAGAATCCAAGCAGATATTTCTTTAAAGTCTAGTTCGTTATATTTTTTTCTGCAAATCACTAATTTTGTGCTAATATTACATCTAAGAGGATAGACATGGCATCTATCCTTTTCCCTCACACGTGACAAAGTTTAAGGGCATGCTTAAAAGAATTGAGAATGAAGACCTTACTGGGCTTAAGCTACCTCCTGGATAGATGGCCTGGGAGTATACTCAAATTGTATTCTAACAGCATTCATTTCCATGGGTACATGAACAACAGATAGGAAATATCTTAAACTCTATATTGTCACTAGCTAATGTGTATTGAGCAGTTCCCAAGTGCCAGATAGTGGGCAAATGAGTTCCTTATGAATGCTCATTGAGTCTAAGTGCTTATGTCTTTTACTTGAAGAAGAAAAAAAACAAAGATATTGCTACTCATGACTCAATTTCTCCTCTTTGTTGTTTGAATTTTCATTTTCCAAGTTAAAAATAATGATTAATGATAGAGGTTCATCTTCAATGTGATGCCCCATTGCATTTATCATTAACACTACAGACATCCACTAAGATGATTGAAACTAAAAACACTACTATTTGAATTAGTATAATGCTTATGATAACTGATGCATAGATTTTGGGATCTTTGTGGTGTTTTCAGTGTTGAATGGTTCCTTCCTGATGTAACTATACAATTGCCTGGTACTGTTAGAAGTAATATTAATTCCTACATTCATCTATTAACTCTTTCCTGAACAGAGACAGTTCTCCCCGGGAACCTAGAAGACATTCCTAACATGTATAGATCAGTTTCTATTTAAAAAATATTTATTGCTTGTGCTGATTTATTTTTAGAACATTCTGGAGAAATTTGAGTTTTAAATAAATTAGAGCCAGAGGTAGTAGATGACAAGGAAAAAGTGCTTATAGACACTTCAGAGTAGCCACACATATGAACAGCACAAGAACTGTGTAAGCCTGAGTCAAACCAAATACACACAAAGGAGAGGTGGGCATGAAGTTCCACCCCCTAGCAAAGGAGCTCTTGACAATTCTTAGCTCCTGAGAGAGGAAGTGTCAATTTTCTCTAACAGTGTAGACCCAATCAATTTACCAGGTACCAGTGTAGGGCCGTGACATCCAAGAACTGGGCAGCACAAATTGGCCTGGCTGGCGAAAGAACAAAAGTTGGGTGGGAGTGGAAGGGTATGAATCTAGGAAGGGGAAAAGGAACAGTATCAATGCTCTGTGCGAAATTCTCAAAGAACTGTGAAAGACGAAGAGTGAATGAGTGAATAACCACAGACAGTAGATGTTTCTCATTCTCTAACACTAGTATAACTGGCAATGGTTTTTAAGAAAATCTCAAACAACACAATGATCTATATACAGACAAATGTGTGACACATACATACACAGAGAGAGAGAGAGGAGAGAGAGAGGAGGGGAGAGAGAGAGGAGGGAACATGCTAAAAAAAAAAAGCTTCATCAACCATGTATTGAAAAGTAACAAAACTGCAGTTATTCAATGATGTAAGGTAATCTGAAGACGGATCCAGAAATTATTTGCTATTCAAAAGAAATAATAGCCAATGAAAATACCCTGACTAACTCAGACTCCAAATACCTTAGTTGAAGGTAAAATAGGCATAAATATTTTCATGAATATTTCAATATTTCATGAATAATGAAAAAATAGTTATTTTTACATCATGAGGTTGTCACGACACTTTTCTATCATTCTTTTCTTATTGTTCATGTTTTCAGGAAGCAATGCACAGTTTATTATACTCTCCTTATTTAGTTTTTAATCACAAATTTTTTCCAGTCACTCCAAATTTGAAATAAAATTATCAAATCTAAACATTTAAAATAAATTGACACAACTTAACGTCCTCTCATAATTAATGTGGCATTGTCATTAAGAACTAAATTGCTGCCAGGTGGTGGTGGCACAGGCCTTTAATCCCAGCACTTGGGAATAATCCCAGAGGCAGGCAGATCTCTGTGAGTTTGAGGCCAGACTGGTCTACAGAGCAAGATCCAGGACAGGCACCAAAACTACACAGAGAAACCCTGTCTTGAAATACCAAAAAAAAAAAAAAAACTAGTCCAATAAAAAGGTTTTAAAAGAGTCTTTCAACTGCGAAAAATAAACATTAAAAAAAAAAACAAATTACCCAACCAATAAATCCTGGAACTGAAAAGCCTTCTCCCTGAGAACCATCTTTCAAGGTCCAAGAAGGTGCCATGCAAGGAGGGAGGCAACTACAGTCCTACAAGCTATGATGCCCATGAACCACAACAATGGCCATCATAGCACCATAACTCTAAGGGTACAGTAGTGGTAAGCATACCTCCACAGTAACCGAATGCCATCCAATTGAACTGAAGCGAAGCTCAACGTGATGGAAACTATATCTGGTACTGGACACATAGCCAATTACTCAGGGCTGGTGAAGTCATGAAACTTGGAGGAGAACCTACAACCTCCACTTTACTAAACCAGCATCATCCCTCACTACACTAAATATCTGTCCTCACACCCACAGGTAAGTGTAGTCCTCACCCCTCATGAAGAGGGAGATGGAGAACATTACTGAAAACCATAACCAATTACAGTGCAGAGTTGTGGGATCAGTCCCAGTGGATACATCTACAAAACACTCCCATGCTTAAGGCTCAAGGATCGCTGATGAGGAAGGGGCAGAAAGACTGTGTGAGCCGGAGGACCAGGGAGTTTGCTGTGAGATTGTGTCTCTAAGGATAGTCAGAAGATACACCCATAAAGTCCCACCAACATGACTGCTTAAACATGGGCTGAATAGATGGGAAAAGTCCGTGAGGTCTCAATCCTACAAAAAGAACTATAGGCAAATAAGGAATGCTAAAATTAGGATAAATAATCTTATCCAGGGAAAAGCACAACTGATTGGCTATCCAATACCAAATGGTCAGCCCTGAAAACATAGAGACAAGTAACATTATACAGACTGGGCAGATTATATTTATCTATTTATGAATATACACATGTAACAACAAGTAATGAAAAAAGAGGTCATGATTTGGAAGAGAATAAGGAAGAATATATGGGAGGGCTTGGAGGGAGAAAAAGAAAGGGAGAAATATTGTAATTATAATCCCAAAAAATAAAAGGAATAGTTATTTAAAAGTAAATAATAACAAATATTTAATAATATAAATGGATTATAAACATAATAAATGGATTCTAAGCCAACATATCACAAAAATATTTGTATGTCAATGATTATTGCTCCACTATTCACAATATAATAGAGAACCAGCCTAGATGGCCATCAACACATGAATGGACAAAGAACATGTGGTATCATAATCAAATAAATTTTACTCAGCTATGGAGAAGAGTAAAACAGTGACATCTGTAGGAAAATGATAGTGATTATGATATGAAGTGAAATAAGCCACACTTAGAAAGAGGAATGCCATGTTTTCCCTCAGATGGGAAGTTTAGATTTGAGTGTGTGTGTGTGTGTGTGTGTGTGTGTGTGTGTGTGTGTGTGTGTAAAAGAGGAGAGAGAGAGAGAAGGAGAGAGAGAATCATACAAGGATCAGAAGAGATTTTAAGGTAGAAGGCATGATGGGAGAGGAAGAAAGGTAATGGAACAGATGTAAAGTAAAACAAAAGAAGGGACCATTTCTACTGCAGGAAGCTGGGGCAGTGGGGATGGAGGAGGATAATTACGTCTGTGTATAAAATGCCACATGAAATTCATTGCTTTGTAAGCTAAATTTTAAAATGAACTTTCATAAAACACAGCCCAAGGAAATCCTTCAACAAACATTTGCCAACCCTATTTCAACATTGCTATAGAAACGGATGAGGAGTATGTGTAGACATCCTTGCTTGATGCTTGGGGGATGCTAAGCCCTAGGAGAAGACTAAGAGAAACAATGTGATGGAAAGCAGCAGGATCTGCTGTCAGGGAGGTGACATGTGGACTCAGATTGGAATGCAAGGGAACACACTAGAGAAGAGCTTTCCAGACAGGAAGAAATGCAGCAGGTGGCAAACACGTCGTGAGCAAGGAAGAGAGGGTCACAAACCAGGCTCAGAAAAGACAGACTGGGGTGGGCAGTGAAGGACCTCAGAGGCCTGAATGGGGAGAGCGGGTTTCATTAGGAGATATGGAAAGCTTTCAGAGCATTTAAAACAGAGAACAGGATGTCATTATTATATTGAAAACATTACTTCAACTACTCCATAGAGGATGGATTGTAGAGAAACAACAATTCCACTTTAAAGGATTCTAAAAGGAGATGATGCTGGGGTGGAGAGGTGTAAGGAGAAAGCAGACATATTTATGATGTGCTTTGAACCGTATTTTCTGGTTAATATAACTGCCTGCACCATAAACGTGAGGGGTAAGGCTGACTTCTAGATATTTGATTTGTAGAACTGAGTAGATGAGAATAGCAGGACCAGTGTGAGAAGGGACCAGAAAAAAAGAAACTTTGAATGGGCTGTGTTCTGCTTCATGTGCACAGGCACACTGACTCTTGGTGTTTTATCAAGTAGCGTTTTTATAAAAAATGGATAGTACCCTGATAAGTAGGGAGACTTAACTTACTCTTTTACACAGCAGGTACTGTGTTTATAGAGGCATCGCTCACCATGTGCACTGACTTAGACCAAGCTGCGTGTCTGGAGAAAGATGGGTATGTTAAAATGGTCCTGGGGTTCAACACTCTTGAGCAACAATATCTCCCATCTTCAAATATTAGACTAATCGATTTCAAACAATCTGAACAATCTGGTTGGGGATTTAGCTCAGTGGTAGAGCGCTTGCCTAGCAAGTGCAAGGCCCTGGGTTCAGTCCTCAGCTCCGAAAAGAAGAAAAAAAAAAAAAAAAAAAAAAAACACTGAACAATCAAAGACATGGAGCAAAGTTTTAAAAACAAGCAAATTGCCTGATCAACTGGCAAATTATTCTTGTGTGATAAATCCTGTTCGGTGACTGACGTGGTGTGAGGACTCACTTCCTATCTGATACAGGCAAGTATACCTACATAAAAAATGTTCCTGTTTCCACCTGGGGCCAAGCCTTTACAATCCATTAAATAATAATATCAGAAAGAATAATACAAAAGATGAAAACAACCAGTGCAAGACTGTGCTTCGGATACCCACAAGTGCCAAAGAACTTGGAGTATGACGCAGGGAGGCAAGGCAATGAAGATCAGGGCACACAGT
The DNA here is from genome assembly GCF_949786415.1 of Peromyscus eremicus. NCBI lineage: Eukaryota > Metazoa > Chordata > Mammalia > Rodentia > Cricetidae > Peromyscus > Peromyscus eremicus. The sequence continues at coordinate 6,542,549 of NC_081434.1, forward strand.
AAGTCCAAGAATAGAGATTGCAATGTAAAAATAGTACCACAGATAATTAAATACTCCTCAATAGTGATTACACAATTGTAGTATACAAATGAGAAAAAAAATCATGTTCAGGAAAGGTAACATACAGTATTGCACAATCAAGTGTAAAGCCAAGATTTGACTTTAGGTCTAGGTAACTTCAAACCCTTATTAGTGACTCCCTGTCTTCTGTAACTCACTAGATGCATTTCTGAGCACATAGTATATACCAAATTAGTTTTTGTTTTCTGCTATTACAAAGTGGCAGGTCGAGGGGAGACCAAGCTCCTCCCCTCTGCATTAAAGCTGAGTGAGGCATCCCACCATAGGGAATAGGTCCCAAAAAGCCAGCTCTTGCACCAGGGACAGACCTTGGTGCCATGCTTTGTTGACTCCCATGGGAAGCCTTACCCTTTCTGAGGAGTGGATGGGTGGGGAGGGTAGGCAAGAGGTGGGGAAGGGAGCATGATGAGAGGAGAGAGGATAAACTGTGGTTGGTATGTAAAATAAATTAAATTTTTAATAAATAAATAAATGAATAAAAATAAAGTGGCAGGTCATAAGCCAAATGAACCCATGGGGAGGGAGGGTCTTCCAATACCAAGACTACATAAATGGAAATCCGTCTTTGTATAAAACGAAGAGAGAAGAGATTATTCCTAGTGAGATGACCAACCCTTACACAGACAAACTGCTATAGCAAATGAGGTTTCTCTGTGTCTTGCTATGTTGTATAATAGAAATGTCTTTTAAAAACATTTATCTCTCCTAAGTTAAAGGTTGGTGAGAGAAAACTTGCTTAACAGAATAGTAAATGGGATTTGGACTCTTTTTCATTAAACTATAATTATTAATGCCACACTGTGGTTTAAGTCACACACATGCAACCATGTATGCAAAAACTACTATTAAGGTCACCTTTCTAAGAGTGGACAGTATATAGATTATGGGGTAGCATAGCGTTCCATTTAGCAGTATAGCATAGGGGTAGGGTTGTAATAGCAGATGTCATTAAGCAATTTATTTCCACATTACCAAAATTCTGATACTTTCCTTGCTTAATATTTAAATTGAAGGTCTCATTTGATAAGAAAGACATGTTTCAGACCCTCAGATTCCAGACTCTAATGTAACTGAATTATTAGGGAACTGATATACCTTAAAATTCATAAATTATAAAAACTATTTGATGATAATTTTTACCTTGGAGAAGATGCAAATATAAGACTATACATATATATATATATATGAATATTCAAGTTGTTAAAAAAAATATAAATAGTTAGATGAAGAAGCATGAAGGTTAGGTTATATGGAAGAATAGTGATTATTCATCCTACATGGCCAATGCAGGAATAGGTTATAATTTTTTGCAGTTGAGTTTGGTTAAGAGCATTCCAACCCCCAATTAAAATTGATAGGATTGAGGAGAGAATAAGGAGATTAATGTTAATTAGTTCATGAACTTGGAATAGAATTGATAATGGGGGGATTTTTTTGTCATGTCAGAAGGATTAAGCCAGGTTGGAGTGAAATGTCTTGCATTACTTCAGATAATCAACTGAACTATTAAAAAAAAAATACTACCATAGCAACCATCCATTGGTATATAGTCCTGCTTAATTTATTCTTTTCATAAGCCTGATTTATGCCACCTCAACATTTTTCCAGCAACCAACATTAAAATCTTTAATATATTATATAGAATACATATTGTATATATAAGCTTTTTATAGCTAACAAATCCACCAATAAAGAATGCTTTGAAAATAAAAGTCTGTTTCACTCTTGCTTCTGAAGCACAATCTTCAAGCATCAATTTATTTTCACAATGGACCACATGAAGCAAGCTTGTAAACAGACGTGATAGTCACATCTATTACGTCTAGAGCACCTTTATGTATATGACGTTAAGTACTCAATGATTCAAGTAACTCATTACCCATGAAAGATCGACATGAGTATTATTACATCTTCGGGTAATTATACTACAAATATGACATTATTGTCCATGGTTATTAAATGAAATAAATGTGTGATAATCACAGCTATCACTTCTACGCCCAGCACCCACACAGCTGCTCACAACAGTCTGTAATTCCAGTTCCTATGATCCGATGTCTTCATCTGGCCTCCACAGACACCAAACTAAGCACCCACTACATAAAATAACATAAGGTAAAAGCAATAGACACTTTTCAATACACTACATATTCCACTAATAGAAAAAGAAAGAGGAGGAATGTCTACCGTGGTAGATACAGTAACTGACCAGTCTTTTGATAATAGTCTGTAGGTAGGAAATGGATACCTACCTAGAGATACAGCTCCAAGCTCCTTTTGACATGGAAATGGGAGTAAAAGTAGACTATAAAAAATTCAACTCATTTGGGGGTTGGGGATTTAGCTCAGTGGTAGAGCGCTTGCCTAGCAAGTGCAAGGCCCTGGGTTCGGTCCTCAGCTCCGGGAAAAAAAAAAGAAAATTCAACTCATTTGTTTGAAAGGAAAACATAGACCCACACGAGACTCTCTTCTTTTCAGCTCTGTTCCTTGGTGACTACAAGATCAACTGTCAGCCAGAAGAAAACGTCGCATTTATGGCTATTATATAACTACATGGTGTTTATTTCCTGTAGCACAGTGATTCTCAACCTGCGGATTGGGACCCTTTTAAGGGTTGAATGAGTCTTTCCCAGGGATCACATATCAGACATCCTGCATATCAGATATGTACATTACAATTCATAACAGTAGCAGTATTAGAGTCATGAAGTAGCAACAAAATCATTTTATGGTTGGGGGTCACCACAACATGAGGAACTGTATTAAAGGGTCGCAGCATTAGGGAGGTTGGGAACCACTGTTGTAGTAGATTATCTACCCTAATTAAGAATTAATATATCCACATCCATATGTACACAAACATAGAAACCTGTGTTTTCTAGTCCATTTCTTTTATCGTCACTATGACCAAATACCTGACCGAAACAATGTAAAGGAAGGAAGGGTTTGTTTGAGCTTATAGTTTCATATGTTGTCAGATAATCACACAGGGAAGGTTGTGGTAGAGTATTTCACATGACAGCACCCAGGAAACAAATAGAGGGAGATAACATGAAGGGGCCAGGGCAAGATACAACACCAATGGCATGTTCCCAGTGGCCTACTCCTGTGTGAGTTTTCCCAGGGACACATAAAGAAACTACTCACCTATAGATAGAGAGATCACTGAAAGACCAAATGAATCATTCAGTCCGAGTCCATCCTGGTGAAGCAGTGAGTCCATTAGGGTTACTTACATAAGCATGGGCACCTAGCAGACAGCTACACCGGATAGAAAGTCCATCCCTGCTTGGGGAACTCACAAACATCTGCTCCACTAAGAAGTGTCTCAAACATCAGTCAAACTTCTATCTCCCATACACTCTGCCCCTTCCAAGACCGCAAGCAGCCAGGGCAAGACTGAATGACCAGAATGTCTGGTGAGAGGCTTGTACCCACCACCATTTCATCCACCAGGGCATGTTACCAGCCTTATCACCGTGGACCTACCTATCAACTACATCGTCCTGCTCATATCACTGCCCTGACCGCGGTCATCACACCACTCTGCTTCATAAGAGTGATGATCTAGAAAAAAAAAAGAAAAAAGAAAAACACTTGTACTATACACCCACTTCTTCAAAAGGCCCTCCATTCTGCTATTTAGCACCTGCCAATGATGCCATCACACTCTGAATCCATTGGTGGACTAATCCATTAGGTCAGAACTCTTAAAGAACTGACTCTGGAAATACTCTCACAGATATACCCAAAAGTGGGCTCTGCTAATTGATTAGGTGATTCTTTTATTTTTATTTATTTTTTTGTTTTTCAAGACAGGGTTTCTTCGTGTAGTTTTGGTGCCTGTCCTGGATCTTGCTCTGTAGACCCGGCTGGCCTCAGACTCACAGAGATCCACCTGCCTCTAACTCCCGAGTGCTAGGATTAAAGGCGTGTGTCACCACCGCCTGGCCAGGTGATTCTTAATATAATCAAGTTGACAATAAACATCAACCACCACAGATCTACTTTTTGTCAATTTAGTATCAAATGCATCACTTTAAATCATAGCGTTCTACCTTGAACCCCTAAAAGCTCAAGATGCATTAAGTTCATCTAATCATGGGTCTACAGCCAACATTTTTCAAAAGCATAAGTTCAAAGTCTCCTCTGAAATTCAGAGCAAACTCTTAGTTGTAAGAACCTGTAAAATAAAAAGGCATTATATACTTCCAAAATACAAAAAATACAGAATAAACATTCCCATTCAAAAGACAGAAACAGTAAGAGAAGGATTCAACCATAATCCTTTTTTGCCAGACCAAAAGTGAGCAGGATAACCTAATTGTAGCTTCATGTCTAGCACCTGGGACAGATAGATGGTGGTATAACATGAGCTCCGTGTAAGCTGGTGTTAACCTACATGGCCTTACTCTTGGGCTGGTCCCACTAACTATCTGTAGATTTTCTAGGCAGGCATCCCATATTCCTTACATCTCCAGTATCCTGTCTCCACTGCCACTTTAAGAACACTTACAGCTTTACCCATTTCTCCTTGCAGGTACCCAACATGCTACACATCATCTGGCCTCTGAGCTCTTCCTCTGCAGTCTTGATGGAGACTTCAATCATCCCACAGCTCTTGTATTCCTGTATAACCAGAGTCATATGGACTAGATTCATTATACTCCTATTTGTGACTATACCTTTAAAGTTTCACTTGGAAAGTTAAGCTGATTGGAGCTGCACATTAAAAATAAAAAGGTATTTCCTTTTTGGTGTTGTATTAAAAATTAAATCAGATCAGATGTTCCTGTTTCTATAAATTTGAGCACCTCAATACATTCTCAATGTTCTGAAAGATCAAACTCACAGACCTATGTAGAGAAAAATAAAGAGAAAATGGAAAGGATTGAAATCTTTCAGGGAAAGCCACCAACATATTTTCAGATTTTGTCATAGGGTAATTTGGTGAGACTTAAGGCATTAGAAACAGATAATTAATTCAATGTTAGTTTGATTGATTCCTTCCATAGTTTATATATAGGTCAAAACACACATTGTAGCCGGGCAGCGGTGGCTCATGCCTTTAATTCCAGCACTCGGGAGGCAGAGCCAGGTGGATCTCTGTGAGTTCAAGGCCAGCCTGGTCTACAAAGCGAGTTCCAGGAAAGGCACAAAACTACACAGCGAAACCCTGTCTCGAAAGACAAAAAAAAAAAAAAAAAAAAAAAAAAACTAAATAAATAAATGAAAATTTTTAAAAAACACACATTGTAACCAGAAATGTGAATAATTCCTACCAAACCAAGATAAATAAATTAAATATTACCTGTGTAAAATCTGCATACTTGTTCAACAGTAATTTTTCTGCCCTGTGATTTTCCAAACTCTAGTGACTAACTGTTGGGATAGCTAAATAAACATACACTTCCTAGTGTTTTCCACGGAGTTTACAAATTATCATCCCCAATAAAACCTAATGATTTCCTCCTAAGACTTCCAAATTATTTTGCTAAAATTAATGCCACACAAAAATCTGTCATTCAAGACCCTTCAGGGGCCCTTTCTCATTCAGTCCCAGGCAGTATTTACATAATATTCATGACCAAAAGGAAAGAAGTGAAGCACCTCCTTTCCATAGAATAAACAGGCATGTCTGTTGTTATATACATAAAACAAAAGAAATAAGCATATGCTTTATTGCCCATAAGTGTCTTTATAGGCCAGTACTCAGGTAAGACCACTTTTTCTAAAGGTCCTAGAGCTTTAGATTACTGCTCCATATGATATCAATGTCTCCCCTGGGGCAAAAAAAAAAAAGGATGAAACTGAGTGCAGAGGTTTGAATAAGAATGGCCCCTACAGGCTCATATATTTGAATGCTTAGTCATCAGGGAGTGGCATTAGAAAAGATTAGAAGGATTAGGAGATGTTTTTGAGGAAGTTTGTCACTGGGGGTGGGCTTTAAGATTTCAAAAGTGTATGCTAGGTGCAGGTGCTCACTCTCTCATGCACACACACACATACACACACACACACACACACACACCGTCTTGGCCTGTGGATCATCAAGACATAGCTCCCAGCTACTGCTCCAGTGCAATGAGTCCCATCGTGCTCCCCACTGTGATGATAACGGACTAAACTCTGAAATTGCAAGCAGCGAGCCCCCAATTAAACATTCTTTTTTATAAGAGTTGCCTTGGTCATGGTGTCTCTTCACAGCAGTAGAATGGTGACTAAGACACTGAGGTTTCTGAAAAGGGGAGAACATTTATGAGTGAAAGGTGATTAACCTGCTGAGATACTTAGAATAAATGAAAATATTGCATATTCCTCTAATAAAAGATAAAAACATATTTGGACATCATTTAGGGACAGGAATTGTTCACTCTTTGACAGATTAGTAAATTAATTAATGTCATTGGCTTCCTCAAGTAGGTCTCTCCTTGAAACCAACAGTATAAACACACTTCTTCCACTTAATGTGGCACCAGAGATTTCAGATTTTGAAATAAACATGCAAATGATGTAATAAGGCACACTCTGTGATCTGCTCCTATTAGCCGATATAGAAATATTCACCGGTATTATGGTATAAACTCACTTCATAAAATATCTTTTGTAATGCAAGAATATTGTAACACTTTACATTTATTCTTTATTTTAAGGTTGCTTTTATTTTATTTACCTGTGTATGTGTTTGTCTACATGAGTTTATGTGCATTATGTGCATACAGCAGGCCACAGAGAACAGAAGAGGGCACCAGATCCACAGGAAATGGAGCCACAGATATTGTGAGCCTCCATGTGGATGATGGGAACTGGACCTGGATCCTACACAAGACCAATAACCTCTCTTAAGCACTGAACTACATCCCCAGCCCAGTAAGAAAGCTTTTATATAAGAGTGAATTAAAAATTAAAGTGCTTGCTTAAATTAGCAAGTAATTATTGTTTAATTAGGGAAAAAAATAAAGGAAGTGCTTGGCTAGTACTTTCTGGGCTGTTAGAAGGAAAGTAATATTGTTACTAAAGAAACAAGGATCAGTATCAAGTGTGAATCATTCCAAGCCAAAAAAAAAAACCAACTTCTTCCAATGCCTGGATGGTTAAATCCTCCCAAAGGTACACAATGGGTACCATAAAGCGAAGCACAAGAAATGTTATAAACATATAAAAATCTCTTTACTCACGTGGCTATCTCAATTTCTTCCAAACTTCTCTGACAACTCATCAATACTGTCCAAACTCCAGAAGTCTCTCTCTACTATCTTTCTATGTAGTCCCCTAAGATGACTTCATCCACGCTGATAAATTCACCTGCCACTAATATAGCAACAGCTAGAATCTACTTCTTTAATGGAAAATTCCATTTTACTCACTGGCTTAATCAGAGAAGCCTTTCCAGTGAATGATGGCAAACACAGAAATTCATGGCTGCAGCACACACTAAGAAGAAGTGATGGATGGACGGACACTCAGCACTGAAAAGTCATTTATACCATTCTCTTCAAGGCTCAGGAAACATTGCAGAGGAGAAGCAGAAGCAGAAGCACAAGAACAAGAACAAGAACAAGAAGAGATAATGTAATAGTCTTAAAACAAGGAGCAGGGCTAGGAAATGTCATCTTCTGGGCAAGACACAGCCATCACAATCACAAATGCACAGCAGCTGTGGATGTCTACACAGGATCTGCACAACACTAAGCCCATCAACAGTCAGGCATGGGTGAAGGACAGACTCAGGGGGGCTCTACTCTTCACTGCTGAACTATATACTCACTGACAGTTTCAGTGAGAGAGAAAAACCACTCCCTTCAGTCGTGTGCCCACTGATAATCCCACCAGGGTCTGGTAGATAGTTCCAATTCAAGGGCCCTGGTTAAACTAAATGAATCCTAAAACAAAACCAAAAGTCATAAATCAGGAAAAGGATTGGTAGGGATGAGGGTGTTTGCAGAGCTGAAAGAAAACAGGGCAAAGGAGAATACACACATTAAATTGTCAAATAACAAAGTCAATCAATAAAAAGCACTGTTGAAAGCTTACAAAACTCAACTTTAAGGTCCTTATTTGTATTTTCACACCTGTAGTCATATAGTCAGGAACCACAAAGTCAAAATTTGCCATATTTATTCCTTACCCTAAAATATCCAAATAATCTTGTAGTTCTCAACCACTCCCCTCCCTGCACCCCGAAGTTTCTATATTCTCCTTCCATGTCTTGTTGATGTTCCTCTGGGTACCTCCATGACCCACTGTGACCTTCAAATCAGTCACAAGGCCAATTCACAGGTTTCACAATGAACAGGAACTCTAAAGTCCCTCCACCCTGCATCACTTTGTTCTCTAACATGCACAGTTTATGTTTCAAATTTTTCCTTGGAACAACTCCCTAGCTTCTGATATATCTTCTCTAAATACAGAACTTAACTATTTTCTACAAAGTCAAGCCATGTTCGTGATACAATGGCAGTATCTAAAACTAAGAGACTCCCTCTCCAACCTCAGCTATTCAGGGACTACATACCAGCATCTCTTTTGCTAGCATCGTTCTTCCAAACAAGTGTGTCCATGCAAATGAAAGCCTGGGGAAATGACTGACCTCACACACTCAGAGACATCTGAATGTTTACTTTAACAGCTATACACAAATACACAGACCCATGCACACATACCTACTGCTTCCCAAATCTGCAACCTCAGAGGTGGTATTTCTAACCATGCATAGCTCATTCATCTACATAATAGTTATAATAGTAAATTCATATGAAAAGAAATATATATTAACCTTGTTGAAGTTTACAAATATCTACTTTATCAATTACTTTCAATTCATCTCATATTCCTGAGAGTAATATTCCTGGGAGTAGGGGATGGTAGGCAACATTGTAGTTTGATAAAGGTTTAATAGTCTATTATTACCAAATGCAAGATCCTAAGTCTACATTCTAATCTCAAAATAATTCTGAGATGCTTTAGTTAATCTAATCCAACCTATTTATTTTATCAAATTATTCTTTATAATTCAATGTGGCTCTGTTATGCCTCTGAAATTTTTTGACCTTCATTTTTATAGTTTATAAAGCATGATTTCCACTTTGACTTTGCATTCATACTTAACATTAATATTATAAAAATTACAAAAATCTGATCTCTACTTTATTTTCTGTTAATGACCTTGAAGAATAATCTATACAGCCAGTTCCTGAAAAAGCAATTTCTTATATCCTTGACAATGGCCTCTTGCTCTAACATTAAAACATCCCCCTGAATGTTCCTTCTATTTATAGAATTATAATGGTATCTTTGTAATTATTTAATCATCTTTAAACTTCCAAGTGATCTTCACTATTGTTATCACATTAATTTTAATCATTAAAAATCCATGTGAAATGGTAGAGCATGGAATAGTTTTTCCATTTTAAAGGTGAAAAAAAATGTGTCTAAGGAAGATTAAATGACTTTTCCTTCGTGAGTTAGAAACAGAACCAAGAGCAAATTCCAATTTTCTTTTCCTGTGGCCTGTGTCTCAAGAGGCCTTAGTCATAGGCAGCTATTCTAAGTGTACAAACATCCAATTCTGCTTGCCTTGCTTCCTGTAGGTGCAACACACAGTCGGTGCTTGTCAGTGCAACAATACTGGGCACTGAAATACAGAGGTCGTGCTGACACAGAGGTTACTCTCGGAGCTTGTCAAGTTCACACATTACTCTTAAGAAGAGTGATTTATGACTCAGTCTTCAGGGATTACCCGCACCTCTGAGCTCGTAAGGCCTTCTGATACACGATATGAAGTCAACAGGAAGCAATTCCATCATAAATAGAAACAATACCTAGTCATCAACTCATCATAATGTAACATTATAATTAAATTCTGAGAATATTCAATATAAGTTTCAAGGAAAATCTCTATATTAAATTTCATCACCTATTCACTCACTAGAAAAAGCAATTAACATTGCCATATGAGGAACTACTGGTCTACTAGACTCTACAGTGAATTTTCCCCATTTAATTGATACAGCAACACTTTGAGGTCAGAAATATTAACATCTATTAGATGAAGAAACAGAATCAAACCTACAAACTTGCCTGACTTCATTTCAGTTCTGTTACTATAGTCGAAAGCAACTCAGGGAAGGAGCCTGTTTTAGCTCACAGTTCCCAATGATGGTCTTTGAAACAGGGAAATCAAGGCAGCAGGAACTTAAAGTGGCTACTTATCACATCACATCACCGTCAAGGGCAGAGAGAAATGAGTCCTCAGCTAGCTTTCCCCATTCACACAGTACTAGGGCCCAGAACCAGGAAATGGTGCCACCTGCTTTAGGCTTGACCTTCCCACATCCGTCAATGCAGTCAAGACATTCTCTTACATACATGACCACAAGCCAACTTGTTCTAGACCAGCAGTTCTCAGCCTTTAGGTTACAACCCCCTTAGGGTCACATATCAGATATCCTGCATATCAGATATTTACATTACAATTCATAACAGTAGCAAAATTACAGTTATGAAGTAGCAAGGAAAATCATTTTATGGCTGCGGGTCACCACAACAAGGGTTGCAGCACTAGGAATGTTGAGAACCACTGATTTAGACAATCCCCCACCAAGGCTCTCTTCCCAGGCAATTCTAGGTTGTGTGCAGTTGACAACACTAAGTATCACATTGCCCAAGGTCATACGGGAAGCAAGTAGTACAGATGAGATTGAATGTTCACAGCCTGGGTCCAGAAGTGAGGCTGTAGCCAGTAATCTCCACTGTCTCAACAGTCACTGAGTGTCCTCTTCAGCTGAGGCACTGGGGATTTTCAAAACCGTGTGTCTTGTTTCATTATGGCATGATGAACCAAAGCAGCCATCTGATGCGATGTGTACCTGGCATGATGCCATATGGCTACACTCTGATTTCAATCATTTGCTTAGGTGGAAAATGCCCCGTTTTAGCTTCTTTGGTGTAGAGAATGGCGATGGCCATGCTTCCCCTTTCTACCTTCTTCCTGCTGTCCAAAGAAAGTAAAGACATGTCCAGATAATATAAAGAGGCTTGCTGGACAACCTCAAGGAAAGTTCACCTAAGCAGTGCTCTGGGGTATATTCCACAAATAGCAGGTTTTATCTTTTGAAATGCCTCTGTCCTTCAAGAACACCTTGGTCCTGTCCACAAGAAGAAAAAAAAAAAGGCAGAGCAAAAAAAAAAAATAGAAGTGAGATTTTGTCAACTCATGTCTCTCTTTTTTTTTTTTTAAGATTTATTTATTTATTATGTATACAGTGTTCTGCCTGCAGGTCAGAAGAGGGCACCAGATCTCATTACAGATGGTTGTGAGGCACCATGTGGTTGCTGAGAATTGAACTCAGGACCTCTGGAAGAACAACCAGTGCTCTTAACCTCTGAGCCATCTCTCCAGCCCTCATGTCTCAATAATGTTTCATAGTTGCCAACACAAATCATATTTTACCAGAAAGACATGAGCATTCACATTCACAAATCAGATTTTATTCTGTCATCAAAAACTTCAGCTTTGGGGGGGGGGGGGGACACAGGCTGAAAGGATAGTCGAAAATTGTTATAGAAGTGTATTATTGTATTATAGCCTTCATAGATCATCCTTGTCATTAAATATCTATACCATTAATAGCATTCTGGTAGACTTATATTAAAATGGGTTTTTTTTTCTTCTTTTACCTACTAATTTCAATTCTTTTCACACCACTGTTACTGGGGTAACATTTTATTCTCACTGCATGCATGTATTTCAAAAGATACCTACAGAAAGAAATGCATCCATATGCCCAGGGGGTGTCTAAGCTGAACTCCACAATTCATGAGATTTATGGTTTAAGTTTGAGTACACAGTACATTTGCAAAACAGCCCACCTTCCCTCCAAATCTGCAACAGGTCTTCGAAGGAAGACAAACACGTCTGACAAGTACGCTACATGTCTAAGATTTTTCTCTCACCTCTGCATATTCCTTTTCCTCCCAGAGTCTCCAAGTATGCAGGAAAGCTTTTTGAGACCACAAAACCACTTCCCAATTACACGCCTAATACCTAAATACCTGACAGCTTATCTAATACTTGTTTAAATAATGAGCCCAATTATAACAATCATTAGCATTTTTTCCATTTGCTTTTCTCTAATTGTAAGTATAGTACAAGGGTGGGGGCATAATACAAATGAAGCTGAGCAGAGCCATGGATAGTCCCCTAAGAGGGGAGAGCGGGCTTTTTGCCTCCATTACTAATGCAGCATTGAAAAGGTGTTTGCCAAAACCTGAGAACAATGTTTGGAAGTGTGTCTACACAGTTTTCATACAAAGGGAAATTTTGTTCCCAAAAACAGCGGGACAAAGAATGGTTAAGGGAAGACTCAAGCTCTGGCAGCCTCTTCTGTTCTGCTGACTTTTCCTTACTAATTAGCTTCCTAATCCCTCACGCCTGGATGATCACAAACACTCACTCCTAAAGGCAGACTGACAAAGAAATACCAGAGATACCTGCTGTATTCATGAATGACAGAAGAAGCTTTAAGAGACAATCGGACACCCATTTGAGAATTTATGGGTGAATTTCAAAATAAGTATTAGATTAAAAAAATATGTGAGAGAGGGGGAAAAAAACTTACAGTAACAACATGACATCAATTCAAGCATTTTCCAAGTTTTTCCTAGAACAGCAATGGCTCCTTCATGCCACATCAACCAAAATGCAGTCCCTCTGGTAAACTGAATAAACAGAATACTGAAGTCAGATTAAAATGGTTAAAATGGTTTTACTGTATATTTTACAGTAAGACTGTAGAGCAATATATCAGATGGTGCCCTTATGAGACAGTATGGCCAGTAGTGACAGGTGACCACCCACCGGAAGGAGTTCAAGGGCTCAGCAGAAGTGACGTTGGACTGAGATCTAAATAGGAACAAGTAGGAAAAGAAAAGCCCAAGAGTTTCAGGCAAAGAAAATGGCAAATACGAACTGCCCAAAGCAAGTACGCGCTCCAAATGTTAGAGGGATAGAAGGAAGACAGAATCTGGGGATACCGATGGTCTTTCTTCCTTTCCTGTTGCTGTGACAAAACACCATGGCCAAGGCAACGACTAAAAGAAAGTCATTGAATTTGGTTTACGGTGTCCCCAGAGGGTTAGAGTCCATGATGGCGAATGAACCAGCACTTGAGGACTCACATCTGGATGCACAACCACAAGGCAGAGAGAAACTCACACTGAGAACAGAGCAAGTGACACACCTCCTCCAACAAGGCCACATCTCCCAATCCTTCCCAAACAGTTTTAACATCTGGCGATCAAGTATTCAAAGACATGAGCCCATGGGGGCCATTCTCACTGAAACCACCACACTGGTGTGGTACGGCCTCCAAGAGACAGTAAGTTATTGTAGGCCATGAGAGCAGTGTGGATCTCTTTGAAGAACAATGTGAAATCCCAGAGGATTTTTGAGCAAGGGGTCTACTTCATAAAAGGCTATTTAGGGTTGTGTTTAGAAGTGAATCATACCAGGGCAAGCATTGAAACAGATCCATTAGAGGCTGTAACCACACAGAATAGAGCTGATGGGGGGCAGGAATTGATGATCACAGACAATGAATACATTCAACATATGTTTTGTGGGCAAAGTCAACAAATCTAGCTGCTTTAGTTATGAGGAGAGTAATTAATGTTTGGCTTGGGTCAGAACTGATTTCTTTCTTTGTTCCCATGTTTGTAAAGTTAAGAGTTTTCTTTATTCTCACAGTATCTTAGTTTGGACAATAAATCACATGGTTGCCCTAGCTTTGAGAATTGAAGGGGAAAAAAGAATCAAGGATGATTCCTCATCTTAAACAAGAAAAAAATGTCTGATGTTGATGTTTCCAAGCCTTACTATTGTTAAATAGTATTTCTGATGAAGGAAAAGTCATTAAAACTTTGTATTCCAGGGGCTTGAATGATTCATTATTCCTCTGTTCAAGGCTAAATCTACCCCCCTGACCCGCCAAGTATATAAGTGTGTGTATACATATACACCCAAAGCTCTGTAGAAAAATAAATAAAGCAAATTAAATTGGTCAATGAAATAATAGTTGAAGTAACTATTCAAAAATAAATAAAAAACAAAAGAGGAATTCTCAGGAAGCAGCAAGGGACATAGCAGTAACTCTCGTAGTAACCACAGTCTAATACTTTGACAGATAACAAAGAAAACAGAACTGAATCTTTGATCTAGCAAAGCTGTGGAAGAATAAGCATATATCCTGAAGCCCAGAGCCTGGGAGGTTTGACACTACTAACTGAGTAGGGTAAAGGTTCATGGAAAAACACTATACAAAGGCTGTTTGGACCAGAGCAAGCAATGAAGATCTTAAAGTTGAATCGAAGCTTCTGTCATACAATAAGCCCATCTATTTTTGTAAATGAAAATTGACTGGGGATGGTCAGTGACTATGGTCTGAACCAAGAAGTACATTAGCTGTGTTTCTACAGATGAGTTGCTGTACTCATCTGTGAACAATAATTTCTAAGGTATTTTAAGTCTTGGCTTTGAGACCCATCTCAAATACTATGATTTGCAGTATTACCCTAAATAGAAGAATTATAGGAGTGCCCAAGGAGTCTATGCTGATTTTTTAATTTCAGTAATTGGTTTTGCCAGTTGATGCTTTATGATGAGCCAAGCAGGATATGAAAAGCAGCAGGACTTGACTGGGGTCTAAATTCAGCTATGAGAAAGGGAGGGAGAGAATGTATCCCTTCAGGACAACTGAATCTATGTTTGTTAACTTGGCCCAGTCGTTTAAAGAACGTATATTTCATAGAAGTATCTAAATGGTCTTTGAAACTGCAAAGCTAAAGAAAATAATTTCTAGAGTTATTGGACTGAGGGGGGCCTTAGGTGAAACTCACTGTTTTTCCATGGTTTCAAGATCAACAGATGTTAGTAACACATCCAGCTTTGTTCATGCAAATATCATCCATCTTGCCACCATCCTC
Organism: Peromyscus eremicus; assembly: GCF_949786415.1. Lineage (NCBI taxonomy): Eukaryota > Metazoa > Chordata > Mammalia > Rodentia > Cricetidae > Peromyscus > Peromyscus eremicus. The sequence continues at coordinate 6,557,612 of NC_081434.1, forward strand.
TGCTTCCTTCCCTTAACAGACTTCTTTCATTGCAGGAATTTCCACAGATTCATCAAACCTCACTCTGGTGCAGCTGGTATTCTAAACCAAGCTGGATAATGTTCCGATGTCATCTTTTGTGAGTGACATGCTTCCTAACTGTCAGGTATCACGAGACTGCCTGAATTGAGGTCCACACATAGCTCCCTTCAGGCCATTGCAATGATTGCTCATTTTACTCCACGTTAGTTTTCCCTTGGTTTCAATTCACATTCAGGGCTTTTCCAACGGATTCAACGCAATGTGATTTTTAAACAGTGTCTAACCTTTAGTCCAGTAGGGTTAAACTCTCAGGGACTTTCCTCAAGAATTTCAATTAATGGACAGAATTGGAAAACTTTTCCAACAAATAAACGACATGCTATGTAGGAAATGTAGCAAAATCTCCTGACAGTCATTTACACATCCATAATCTAATAAAAAAAATTTTCAAACTCTACCACATATCAAAATTATACTGCAAAATCAAAGATAATGTGTTTCGACACTGTAAAAATAGAAGCATGCTTTTATGGTCTGAATAGTGAGGTTTCTAAACAGAACAGTTGGCTTCACTTTGAGCAGTCTGCTGATTTGGAAAGAAAAAGAGCTTGCCCAAGACTGTGAGGTTTTCCTTTGGCAATAGAGGAGGAGTAGCTGTGAACTGAAATAGTTATACCAGGTGTAGTGATGGAGCCCCTGCGTCAGCAGAAGAGACGTCTATTCTTTCTCTTTCCTGAGATCATTTAAGTATTCTCTTTTGATTCTTATAGACACATGAAAAAAATATTTTTTCTGAAGAGTTTATACCTCCATTCCAGCATTTGTTTCCCAAGGAAAGTATTCCAGGTAGGCGAAGATGAATGAGCAAGTCTGTCTTTCCTTTGGATAGCCAGACTTTTCTAGAAATCTACTACTTGTGTTAGAATTGTTCATAAATCTTTCAGAAGCTTGGACCAAAATGAGATTTCTAATCATTAAAACTGTACAGTTCTGGCAACGCTGGATTTTTTTAACATGCATCTACATATTTGAGCCTCTTATCCATTCGCTTGCCATATTCAAACAACTTAAAGAAAATAATATTTGCAAAAATTATATAACAAAATTAATCAAATGAGTATCATTGAGAGCTTGATACATCCCAAGCAGTTTTCTCAAAACAAGTGTATTATTTTCTTATCTCAGGTGCTAAGACAAAGGCTTGCCTTGAAGTTCAAGCCCAAGTTCCAGTTTTTTTTAATCCAAGAGGTCCTCTGTAAGTATCTTAGTCCATGGTGAATTAGTTTTCTCCAAGCAACTGTACAGACTTTATGCTGATATTTCTATTTGAATTCAAGGCAATGATTTCTAATTGGCATTAATGCCATCTTTCAAAAGGTTGACACTAATTTTGAACACAGTAGATACATGGTATATTAAATATTAAATTGTCAATATTTGCCTTCCTCTTTAACATAGTTTGTATGCTCGCATCAATCCCAAAAATTCATTACATGATGTCTCTCCAGCTACAGGCCTCATTTGGGGTTGTCAGTTTTTGTTTGTTTGGTGTTTGTTTGTTTGTTCTTTGTGCTGTGTGTAAAGCCTAGAGACTGGCATTTGCTAAGCCAACACTCTACCTCTGAGCTACATCCTGAAACCCGGCCTTATATATTTCATGCAATAAAAAACTTCGCTGCAAGAAAGACAGCAAAAAAGGAGAAGGGTTATTAAACAACCCACGAAGCTGATACTGGGGCAGAAAGCAACCCACCGCTCTGACCCAGTATTTTAGGTCTCGTGCTGTGGGATGTATGGCAAATGTGTTGCTAATTAATCAATAAAACACTGATTGGCCGTTGGCTAGGCAGGAAGGATAGGCGGGGCAAGGAGGAGAATAAAGCTGCGAAGTGGAAGGCTGAGTCAGAGAGACACTGCCAGCCGCCACGATGAGAAACAGTTTGTGAAGATGCCGGTAAGCCACGAGCCATGTGGCAAGGTATAGATTAAAGGAAATGGATTAATTTAAGCTATAAGAACAGTTAGCAAGAAGCCTGCCACGGCCATACAGTTTGAAAGCAACATAAGTCTCTGTGTTTACTTGGTCGGGTCTGAGAGGCTGTGGGACTGGCAGGTGAAAGAGATATATCCTGACTGTGGGCCAGGCAGGAAAACTTAAGCTACAGTCTCGGGTGGTTATTTTTCATTGTTGACTATTATTCGTGTCACAAACGCCATTGTCTAAAGGTGTTATTTTAACAATTATACCTGGATGACCCTCGCCTTACCAATTCATTCAATAATTTATCAAGCCAAGGGTAAGAGTGCAAGCCCAATCACAACAGTGTCACAAGCTATCTCAGACCAACTCTAGCAATGAGATTTCAAAGCTCCTTCGCAAGATTTGCTATTAAGCATTTTTAATGAGTTTCCAAAAACTAGTAACACATTCTAATGACTGCTGACAGTGCATCACATTAAGTGACAGATTGCTTTCAGCTCATCCTCATTTGGTGTGATATGGAACAATAATACCGCACCCTTTGAACATTTAAAAATTCTTTTTTTGAAAGGACAAATGGCGCCCACCTGTTTGTATCTGTGCCCTTATGTGCTAGTGTTCTCTCTTATTAACATGGATACACTGTGCTTCTAACTACAACCAGCTCCAGTCTGTGCCATCCACTCTCACGCCTATTTGGAGCACATATCCAATCCTCTTCATTCTCATATCAGAGGTTGTCCCCCTATGAATCATTATATAAACACACAATATGCTATGGTTTCTCTTTATTAAAAAAAAAAGTTTCTCCATCCCATTCTCACTGAAACTTCACCTTATGACCTCCTTTGTCTTCACCCTTTTCAGCCATCCTCCTTCAAAGGATTGTTTAAGCTTCCACATTCTAGTTCTCATCTCCCATTTCCCTAGCCAGGCCTTTCCCTACCCCATCAAGCACACCTAACAAGGCCACAAATAACTTCCTCTTCTATAAACCCTATGGTCAACTCTTGGCCTTCATACTACTTGACACAGACAGTCCAAACTTCGAGCACCTCCCTCCCTTAACTTCCTGTCTACACTGTCTTGGTCTCTCTACTCATTCTGGATCTCTCCCTAATTTGTAACAGCTCAAATGTCTAGAACAGAACCTGGGACATGGTATTCATACAATATCGATTGCTTCAACAAAGAATAGACCTCATTAACAAATTCAGTAAGATCTATTAAGATAAACTAGGAGATGAACCCAAGGCAAATAATACGATTTTCTTATGTAGCTGCCCACAAATGAACAAGGCAGTATAATTTCTTTAGATTATTTAGGAGACACAGTCTTTGTAAATCATATCCCTTAAAAATCTCATATAATTTTAGACCCATTGTAATATATAACTAATTACCAGTATTTGTCAAATATTAGCTTCCAGTCAAATTTATCAATGGAGGTTTCATATTTAAATAAAAGCTATGGTTTGTCAATATTCTATTTGTAATCAACTATGTATAGTATAGTTGTGCATATATTATAGATGTTGGACAATTTTGTTCTTTATGGCTAAAGGAGGTAGCTTAGATATTACAGTTTCTCCTCACAGCATATTTAATTACTTTCTTCCTCTGACTCATCTGATTTTACCTCTGGTTAGAAGTATAACCACCCATAATATTACACCTCTAGGAAAATATTATTTGCTTTTATGCAACAGTTTCAGGACCCTGTTGGAAAAACAATAATTGAATGTGTTTACATGGTTTTATTATAAGCCATTCTTGTATAAATGTTCCAGGTAGTATGAATGACAGAATTAAAGTTTTGAGAAGTATAATTATAATAATAAATGTTTAAAGGCAAGGTGAAGGAAGGATGAAAATATCATATATCATGATGGTTAACTGTTTTCTTTTACCTGAGAGAATTTACATGTTCAAATAAAGTTCAGCTTCTAGCTCCCTACGCATTATAAAAGAAATTAATCAAGAAGATTCCCTCAGAGGTTCTGTAACTCACAGGTAATAGCCACTAGAATGTGTATATTCAAAGGGGTCTTGGTCCCCTCAAAGTGACTACCCTGCAGGACTGCACCACACCCCAATATTGTTGCCATATACACAGCACACTTTTGGACATTTGCCTTCAAAAATAATAACATTGAAACTTTCATCACCCTCTACTTTTCTCCAGAGAGCTACATGTTCATACTTTGTGGATGGAATTTTTTAAAGAGCCAAAATTATTCAGTGTCAAGTTCAATAAATCAGGTGAATGATAAAGTTGAGTAACACCATCTTGAGTCTAAAATGGGATTTAACTGCAAAATAAAAAGGTAGATGTCCTTGTAAAGACCGTCAAGCAGCGCTGGAGGCAAGTCCAAGAGAGCAGGGGCTTTAGAGGCGGTATGGAGCAACTGCAGCGGAGTGCAATGTAGCCGCCTCCAGCAGCAACTGTTGTGAAGGCTTTCAATCACTTGGATTATAAATTCAGGAAACTTTATTCTTTAAAAAAATCCCCTCCAGTGGATAGTCTGTGTCCTTAGGAACTTTAGCCCCTATGAGCCAACTTTCTCCATCCTTCTCAGGGTTATGCTTCCAAGCTTTAAAAAGATAAAGAAATAACTTTTTTTAAAAAACTACACCATTGACTAGGGTAGCTTCTAACTTCATTAAGAAATCATTTCCGAAAGGAATTAATTTACATTTGAAATTTTCAAACGTATGCATAACATAGGAAGGACATAACAAATACAAATCTTAATTTTAATCAGAATTAGGAACTGTATTTGTGTACTTGGTGAATATTGAATGCTTATTCTCTTCCAGTCAATGTTCTAATTGCATAATTATGCATATTAAGTCATTCTATCTTTATATTTAAAAAAAAAAAACCTTGAAAGATACAATCTATTATTAGCTTCATTTTACAAACAGAGGAGGTGGAATCAGAGAAATTCAGAGAATACCAAAACTCACCAAACTTGGTAGGTTCAGAGCTGGGAGAACTCAGTCCAGAACCAGCTCTGAGTTCCCATGAGGCCCTGCTTAGAACTCTGGCCATCTGACCCAAACCAATGAGGGAAATGCTTGTCTTAAAGGTAATATTACACTAGTAGATACTGGCAAGCCTGAAGGTCACAGGGAGGGGCCCCTTCCTCATAACCAGATTCTACCTCTACTGCCTACGTCCCTATTAATACACTAATTTTAGAAAAGAGAAAATATCACAATTCCCCTTCCTTAGGAATTGAGCTATGTGAAACAAAGGAGAAACCCACAGGGCAAAGACATACACTGTCCGCTCCCTTAAGTGGTAATCTAAATACAGGAAATCTGTATTCCAGAGACTTGGGGGAAAAGCAGTATACCGAAACCGGAAACGGGTAGACCACAAGAGCCCTGTAGCCACTGCCCCCTCATGCCTCCAGACTGCTTTGCTTCACGATGGTCATTGCCAGTTCACCTCTGAGGCTGCCTCATGTTAATCTGTAATAAACTCTGCCTATGTTTTACACTATGCTCTACGTCTCACCTGAACTCATTTAGTAGCAGTCAGAATGAGGAGGATGCCAAGAGATGGCCAGAGTTAGATTCTGTTAGCAGTAAAGAAGATATGTTGGAACAAGAGGAGAAAATAGTTAGACACCAACCATTGGGAATTTTTTTTTTTTTTTTGAGACACGGTCTCATTTATTATGTAGGCTGTTAGGGTCCTAGAGAAGTCCCACAAAAATCATCATCTAGGTATACAGTCAGCAAGAGCATTTTTATTCCAGCATGCTGGGGCCTGCCATCCTACACAAAGGCAAAATGGCAAAGACCCCGTGAGGGCCGTGTGGGCTCCTTTTAAGAACAACTAAGGGGAGTTCCTAGGACAGTTAGGTCACTTTATATGATTGGCTTAAGCAAGTAGCAATCATATCAGTACATTCTAATTGGCTAGGGCTAATTAGGGATTGAGGGCTACAGTTTTCCATTTGAGGGCAGGCCTGGACAAATCCCAGGCTCTGTCCTTGAGCTGTTGTGGAGGCTGGCTGGCCTGGCACACACTGACTGGAGAGGTTGGTTCAGTGGCCCAGGTTTGGGGTGTCCTATCTCCCTTGTCTCTGTTGTCAGGGGCACCAGTGATGAATTTCCCTTTGTTGTGGCTCTTTCTCAGAATCTGCCTGCTCAGTTATTATGAGTAATAACTCTTACCTGGCTGTCATGATATTTGCCTGGCCCTCTCATAGGCCAACATGGCCTCAAACTCACAGAGATCAGCTTGCCTCTGCCTCCCCGGCGCTTGGATCAAAGGTATGCACCACCATCCCTAGCCTTAACCGGGACTCTGTACAGCCCAGCTCCTCAGATGGACTGGGAAATTCTGTCACAGTGACAGAGATGTTGTACAGACTGAAGTGCACTTTTAAAAGTCAAACATTCGCCAGGCAGCAGTGGCACACGCCTTTAATCCCAGCACTCTGGAGGCAGAGCCAGACGGATCTCTGTGAGTTCGAGGCCATCCTGGTCTACAGAGCAAGATCCAGGACAGGCACCAAAACTACACAGAGAAACCCTGTCTCAAAAAAACAAACAAAAAAGTCAAACATTCATACATCATTGATAATTAAAAAGCACCAAAAGTACATAAATGGTATAGAGACAATGAAAAGGCAAAGGATATAGCATGGAAGTACAAACGCATAAAAAAAAAAAAAAGTTAAGAAAAGACAGACATACAGGATGTCCCATGGGATAAGGTGGTTCTATTTATAATAAAGAACTGTGTGCACTAGAGAGAGAGCCCATTCGTTAGGAGCCATGGCCACACAAACATGAGGACCTGACTTCAGATCTCCAGCACCCATGGAAAAAGCCATGGATGCTGTGTGCCTGTAACTTCAACATCATGGGGGACAGAGAGGAAGATCAATGGGTCATGATGGCCTGCAGCCACCATCTCCAGGTTCAGTGATAGGCACTGTCTCAAGGGAATTAGATAGAAAATGATAGAGCTGGGCACCTGATGCCTCTCTGGCCTCTGCTCATGTATGCTGACTTATGCACCTACACACACACACACACACACACACACACACTAGGGGAGGAAGAGGAGAGAGAGAGAGAGAGAGAGAGAGAGAGAGAGAGAGAGAGAGAGAGAGAGAGAGAAAGAGAGAGAGAGAGAGAGAGAGAGAAATGTAGACTGAAAGAAACAGAGACTTGAGGGATCCAGGCCAGTACAGTGATTTTTTTTTAATGAACCTATCTACCTAAACCAACTTACTTTAAAAAGCTAGTGTATTGAGCAGTGTTGATGTAAGTCTGAGATACACTCCTCTGACAGCATTATGGGTTTGAACACAGATCCCAGTTTTGCTGTTCTTGGAAGTTGTAACACCCCTGAAAAATGGTACCTAAGAGGCACATGCAGGACACCGGAGATGGGCTTTGAATGCTGCACCCATCTCCAGCTCTCATCTCATTCTCTTAACTTCTTGTCTTGCCAACATGGACAGGAGCTACTCCAGAGGCCACATCCCTAACCCCTCCCCCAGAAGGACTGAAATCCCCTAAAACCACACCCATCGTAAACCCTTTCTTTCTTACGTTGCTTCTACAAAGTGTTTTGTCACAGCTAAAAAAAAAAAAGAATCATAAACCACAACTGTACCTTGATCGTCACTTCTTTTAATCATTCCCCAAAATATTGAACTAACAAACTTTGTCATTAAATTACTATATCGAAAAAAATGTCTAGCATGTGCAACGCAGATTCTGATGTTTTAATAAGAGTAACTGGGGGTTACAAATGAAACCAATTCTCTCCATGTCGCTGGTACTGAAGCATAGGCACAAAAGGCTTTGCCTGTCACTCAGGGGCAGTGTGCAAGCCTGTCTCTGGGCTGCTAAGCTGTATTGATTGTCAGGCCTCCTGAATATCACACTGATTCACTCAGGAGTTGTTTGAGCAGCAGGCACATGGGCCTGCACATGTCCTCATGGGGCACATGGCTGAAATCACACAGCTCCATGCCCCAGGTTGTCATGATGTTCCGTGAGCTGTTTGCACATATCTCTGTCTGTGACTTCGCTCGAAAATATCTCCTGTTTACCACTCCCTTGCTAATTCTAATCTTTATAGTCAGCTGTCCCAGCTGTTTCTGTTCCAACAATTCTCTTCCCATTTCTTCACTGGTGAATCAAAATGCATTTATTGAATAAGAATTACACCCCAAGCACTGTGTTGGGCACCATGAGAACAAAGCAGACATGATCACTTTTCACATGGTACTGACAGTACAAAAGGGAGAGAGCCATTAAGCAGACACATCTGTCTTTATAACTTGTAGTACCGAGATACTGCTACAGTGAAAGATTGAAGGAACTCATTTGGACTCTGATTTCAGAAGGCTTCCCTGAGGCAGGAATATTTAAGCCAAGGTCTAAATGGCAAGGAGAGAAATGGGGAGAAAATTCAGAGTGATAATACTCAAGACATAAGGTAAAGCATGGGCAAAGGCCTGACACAAGGTGACCTTGACATAGAGAGAAAGAGAAAAAAGGCTATGGATGGTGATGATGGCCCTGGCAGTGATAAGGTTGGGGAAGAAGTAGGAACCTGAGTAAGGTTTGTGGGTCATCCTGAATATCATCACTCATGGTTGGCCAGTGCACATGCCAGAGTCTACTTGGCTCTATCTTACATGAGTGTTCAGTCGGTCGTACAAAAAAGAATTCAAAAAGTGATAAGAGTTAAAGACAGGAGGCCAGTTACAGGCATGATAAGTTAGCCCTGACTCCTCCCTCTCCTCCATTCATTGACACCCAACTCTCATTTTCATAGAGAAGTTCTGCTTAGCGTCTCTTCTTCCAAGGGCTCCCTCTTTTCTGTTTGATGTCGAAATATCAAACGGCCAACACGAGACCAGTTCTGGCTCTTCTCAGCTGCAGTCACTCTTATCGGAAGCTGCTTTGTCGTGAAAGTTTAAACGTGTCGTTCCTGGGGTCTTGGGTGAGAAGGAGTCATCGAGGGGCATTCTGTGGGTCGGACAAAGAATCACACACCTTAGAAAGAACATCCACTCAGACAGCAAAGAGAAGTGACAGCTGGAGACTGAGGGTCACTGATGGACTGTGACAGGAGCAGCCCGCAGCTGAAGGTCCCTGACTGAACATTAACAGTTGTAGATCCAAGGTTGCCACTGCCCAGAGCGTGAAAGTGGAGAACCACCCGGGGGTTTTAGACACAAAATAATAGTTGCAGATCTGAGGCAGAAAGGGAAAGCTAACAGTCAGAAAGTTAAATTAGAGATCCCCGAGAGTCCAGGACACAAAGTTACAGATTGACAGGGAACAGAAAAACAGCCACCACAAGGAGAGAAAGAATAAAAACGACGAACTTTGTTAGAACAGACAAACCACTCCGGTCAGGAAGAAAGACCATGAACACGCCTGAAAGAATATGCAAATACTGATATGTCTTTGTGCTTTGAGACTTTGCTGCTGAAGACTAAAACATTCACTACATGTTCAGCTGGATTTCCAGAGTGAGTGAACAAAATCAACCTACCTACCATGGCCTGTAAGCTTTTCTAGCTACCGATGAGCACATAACCAAAGCCATACAGAGAGATCTTCTCAGACAGACAAATGAGAAGAGAGAAATGGATGTTTTGCCTCTCAAGTAGCTAAGCTTGGGCTACACCTGCCATGTTCTCTGCAATACTACAAAATACTCTCCAAATAAAGCAGTAGTAACAAAGTTGAAATGTGGGTAAATAGGGCAAGATGGAGAGATTACGGCCATCACTCGTCTATGCTCTGGTCCTGCGTCTCTTTGTCCAGCACTAGAATCTTTGCATCTGGCATTTAAGTTGGAGTTCTCTATCCCTTGCAATGCAAGTATTTTTATCTTTATAAAATAGTCTGACAGGTTTCAAAATCACCCCTTAATGTAGTGGCCTCATATCAGAATCATCATACAACTAGAGATACTAAAATTGAAATTGCACTAAACTATGGGTCCATATTTTGACTCGCTAGCATTCACAATATGACGAAGACTCAGGGACCTATGTATGTTTTGCTGCATTTAGTCCTAGTGGCAGAAATTAATGCCTAATTAGACACCTGTGGGAAGCTTATTAAGTTATATTTACACATTAAATGTTACTTAATAAAGCTAATAAACCATAAGATCACTTGAAGTTCCAAAGCAGATGGCATATTTTACATAAATTTAAGGGAATTAGATAGCACACACACACAAAATTTTTAACCCAGTATATGTCACAAAGACTAGGAAAATTCCATGATAGGAAGGGCTGGCCTTTCAAACGTGATAACGATGATGTGAGGAGTAAAGCCTGGAAAATCACAAAATATAGCAACACTCTACCTAATCAATAGTGTAAGTCTCTAGAACATCCTCCAAATCAATATGATATACAATAATGACAAGATGCACCTGAGAGTAAATAAAAAGAAAACCAGCAGATTGCAACACATCCCAAATCCATTATCTGAAGTGAAGTATATTAAAAGTACATTTAATGTAAGAATGCAATCAGTCTTCTTAACTTCAACAGCAGTGGCAATAATAAAGTGTACCTTAAAAAGTCATAACACTCCAGAAACCCCACAAAACTAGGGAACAAATAGTTTTTAGGTCTTAGAACACTCCAGGACTTTCTGACAGTACCTAGATCATTCAAAACTTAAAACTATGTTTTAATTATGGAGTTCAATAACCAGCCACTGTTGAAGTGGACATTATATATCTATTTTCACTCAAAGAAATAACCACGCAATGGTACATTATTGAGAATGGCATGATTTAGATAAATAAGATCCATCAAGTAGCTATTTGAACCTTTTCTGCTGTTGCGTGATATGCTCAAGGAGCCCAGGGATGTTTAAAGACAAGAGGCAAATGGTACATTGAGAATCAGCAACAAATCAGGCTCTGGCTGGTGTATCCTCAGCCCAACAGGCTGAGAGATATGACCTCCACCTCACAGATCGCTATCCTGACAGTCAGCATTGAATAACCTGCTTGCACGATTTAAATGTAAGAGCTGTATCAGTACTGCAAACAGTCTAGCTAAAGGCCTACATCTTCGCCATGTTATGCTGCCTCCCTTAGCTACCACATGTTTCCATTTAGACTGTGTTTTAGTCAATAAATGCCTTAAAAATGGAATACATTTGAGATATAGATAGCCTTTTAAAAATTGAAAATATTGAACATTTTTTTCTTAAAGGCATGCTTTTCTTTGTTATCCCTCCAGGTCAAACTTCTTATTATTCCATTTACTGTGGTTGTGTATTGTGTCTGACACAAACTCCACATCAAAATAACTTCACTTCACACACACACACACACACACACACACACACACACGTACTCACATGAAGCAAGACCTATAAGCTTCACCTTACAATCTTCTCTGGACAGACAATTAAAAAAAAATGTTGTTGAATTACTGTACACTTATTGAGAAGCACTAAAATTCTGAAATAACCCTCAAATTAAGTTCTCTGTACTAATGGCAAGGGTTTGGAAACTACTCATTTAGAAACCCCTTGGTTTATGCCTTCGCCTTCAGCATTATACAGTAGTGAGGTTTCAGAAAGAAGGACTGGGAACAACAAAAAATCACCTCCACCAACATGAAGACTGACTGCAATTATACATCTATACAGTGTGGTGTGGGATTCCTAACAAGTTACCTAATGTCTAAATATAAGTCGTAGCTTTGATCTGTGAAGTGTTTGCAATCTCTTATACACCTGTGAGCATAATTTGAAAATATTATTTGTTAGAGGTCCTTTTGCACCCTTTCATCCCATCCAGTAATCTTAAATCAACAGTCCACCCCATCTTACAACAATGGAGGCCGTCCTCTGCGCATCCCCTGAACGAAGAGCACTGCACTGAGATCTATGTGCAGAGAGCGACTCCGTTCTCAGGACCAAGTGTCCCTGCCGGTGTTATTGTATCTGTGCTCTTCACTTCAAAGGGGTCAGTCCCATAGAGTGCAGTGGGAAGGGAGCCTCAAGCAAATGGGCAGCATCTAACCCGCGTGGCCTGAATACAGATACTATTTCATGCCAAGAGGACAGAAACTGAAGCCACTGAGGCTTAGGATGTTTGTGTGAGTAGCAGAAACGTCAGAAGAGGACATCTTAGTCATCGTGACAGGCTTCATCCTATCAATCTATGCTTTCCTACAGAATACTACTCAATCATGATATCTTAAGATGGTAGTTCCCAGACTGTGGGTTGTGACCCCTTTGGAGTTAAACAACCCTTTCACAGGGGTTACATATCAGATCTCCTGCATATCAGATATGTACATTACAATGCAAAACAGTAGCAAAATCACAGTTATGAAGTAGCAACAAAATAATTTTATAGTTGGGGTCACCACAACATGAGGAACTATATATTAAAGGGTCAAAGCATTAGAAAGGTTGTTCCCAGTCCATCTTTCTGAAACCTCACTGCTGTATAATGCTGAAGGCGAGGACATAAACCAAGGGGTTTCTAAATGAGTAGTTTCCAAGCCCTTGTCATTAGTACAGAGAACTAAATTTGAGGGTTATTTCAGGATTTTAATGCTTCGCAACTGCTTTAAGATAAATATATACAAACAATTCAAGGCAAAAAGTCAAACATACAAATTCTCTGGATTACTAGCAAGTTATCCAAACAAGAGCTACAATCAGAGCCTGTTTCTCAAGAATGTTTCAAAATAAACAAAACCTGGGAGAATTATGAGGCTCCTAAAAGATGCCAAATTCTCAAAGATTAGTACTCTGCAGAGGTTCCTCTCCACTGACCCATGCCCATCTAAGTCATGCCTGACTAATGCATTTGAGATATGCCATGCAATGGCTAACACCAATTATCAGACTGTCTCCTAAAACGAACTTCCAGGTATAGATAATTAATCCATCTCTCATTCAGGATCAAGGCTATAATGAATCTGAACCTTAGTTGGAAATAACCATTAAAGACTTTTAACATTTGCCTGGTGTGTTAACTTTCTGTCACTAAAACAAATACCTTAGATAATCTCTTTATCAAGAGAAAATGCATATTTTGCCTTATCGTGTCAGAGGTCCCCATCCATGACTGGTTGAATGGGGGGCAGGTAGAGAACAAAACACATCACAACAGGGCCACATGGTAAGATACAGCAGCTCACCTATGGTCACGAAATGAAAGATGTGGGGAGAACAGAGTGTGGAGGAACGGCAACTCCCTCAAGGACATGCAACCAGGGTTTGAGGATCTCTCCTTTAGGCCCACCCACCTCTAGAAGGTTCCACTAGCTCCCAATAGCACAAGGCTGGGGACCAATTCTTTACCATATGGACTTTATGAAGACTGTTACATACAGACAGGCATGGTCATCATGTGTAGCTTGGTTTCCAACTGTCCCTAGACCGAGAGTCGGTGCTTCTGTAAGCCTAAACACAACTCCGGTCTTAAAGGCAAAGCCCTATAGAATATAATTGTACTCCAAGGTATTTCTATGTGACAAGTGAATTAGAAGACGCTGAGTATGTTTTTTATAAGAACAATCCATCAGAAGGTCTCTATATAAAAAGTTCTACTTTGGCATGGTGAAGACAGACCATTCCTGGAGTTGGTGTGAGACCTCTTCTATTTCTTTGATTTTTTTTTCACTAAATATTAATTAAGTACCCATTCTAAGTCTAATCACCAAGTTTAGTACTAGGCAAAAAAATATATATTGAAATAAATAAGAAAATGCTTCTATCCTCAGTGTAGTGGTTCTCAACTTCCTAATGCTGCAACCCTTTAATACAGTCCCTCATATTGTCATGACCCCCAACCATAAAATTATTTTCATTGCTACTTTATAGTTGTAGTTTTGCTACTGTTGTGAATCGTACTATAAATATCTGATATGCAGGATATCTGATGAGCAGGACCCTCTGGGGTCATGACCCACAGGTTGCGAGCTACTGCCTTAGTGTGTGAGATAACTTAGTGGCGAAAAGTGCTTTCTGCAGAAGCCTGTCTGAGTTTGATCCCAGAATCAAAAGGAGAGAATTAACTTCCTAAAGTTGTTCTCTGGTGTCCACGTATACAGCATGGCACACACAGGCCCATACTTGCACACACACACACACACACACACACACACACACACACAGTAATAATAAAAGTTTATTTTAATTTTAACAAGCAAAGAGTCCTTGAGTCACCAAGGAAGAATGAAAAATCAATTGTAAATGGAGAATGCTAACAAAATAAGGACAAAATGCTCAGAGGGATTAGTTCTGAGCATTTTGCATGAGACAGAAAATTAAGAGAAGATTCATAGGGGGGAAAAAACAGACTGGAGGGTCTTGAAGGGCCAGTTGGAGTTTGCTTGGCTGAGAAGTTGAACAAACTACTGTTTGCTGTGTAATTAACTAGAAATGTACGAGTGGAAATGTTTTCAAGCCCTCGGTACACTACCACTTTGTCCCGTCTTGATTATATTTTCTTTGGTTTTAAATTACGTAATCAAAAAATATTCACCAAACTGTTATTTGGACAACAGTGGAATCTTGGCTCAGATAGATGCTACTGCTATTTTTAAACTATGTTTCCAGGACAATTAAAACATCAGACACAGTATCTTGACTTTCCAACCGTTCATGAGAAGAGTAAGGATCTTTTCTTCAAAAAGTGCGTTGTAAAGGTCACAATTAAATTAAACACCAACCTTTATTAAAAATCAAGTGTATACTTCCCGAGAATGAGATTCCTTCCCCTAGCTGGTGGCAGACGGCAAGTGGTTCATCGAGTTCCACATCGTCGCACCATGGTAACGCAGAAGCCATGATGGAACGCAAACTCACTGCTGTAACCTCTGGCATCTTTCCCAGAAAACTCCAAGAGCTGAACTACACGTTCAACAACATTGTGGAACAACAGTGTGCAGTTATCACGACACTGCAGAGCTCTACAGCCAGCTGCCCCCCACCGTCCCGCCGCCAAACTAAACTAGTCCTTTACTGTATAGCACAAGAGTGTGCCCAAGCGCCAATGTCTTCATCAACTTTTAACATAGAATAAATGTCAATAAAATATACACTGCGTGGGGGCAGGGCTAGCAACGCATGTTACTTAAAGCTACTGCACTGGTTACAGTGATTAATGTTCATAAACTTGACCAAGGCTGACTCCGGAGCCGTCCTGAGCATGGCTGCTCTGTTATCTCCTCTGACTTACCAACAGCCTAGCCAACCAAGTAAGAAACATGGGCTTCCCCTAAGTGCCGCTGACACAAGCCTCCTTGATTTCTCTTTCTACTGTTGGCTGCTCTGGTGCTCATGTAAACCTCTAGCCCTTTGACAACAGATGTGTGAACTCCGTTCCTCTGATCGGAGCTCCCACTCAGAAAGGTTGGTAAAAGGCATTGTTCCACTCTGCTTTCTCACACTCACTACAGCTTACATACAGCTGAAACTCCAGAAGTTTAACACCAGAGGAAATACTGACCAAAGTCCACTTGCTGATCATTCGGTAAAGTTGCTTCCCCAAAACGGCTGGCATTCGCCTTGCTAACAGAGACCCTCTCTTACAAACTGTCATGTTTGCTGGATGTCTACCTGGACACTTGCATTTCTGACCTTATCCGAAGGCTGAAGTCACGCACTTACCCCATCCGAACCTAGAGGCAATGATCTCTTTATCGTCCAGTTCCAAATCTTCAAATTAAAACAGCAACAAGAGTGGCACAGAATGGCTATTTACAGACTACATGTTTCTTCATCAACACCAAGGAGCTGGCAAGACAGGCTGCTATATCCTGATAGGAAATGATACAAGTGATACGTGAGCGATGTCTAATGACTCAGTCATTGCTTCAGATTCAGACACAAAGGCAAGGAAACCGAGAGTTCAGGATGAAACTCCATCTCCTCTAACCCTATTGTGCCTGCGTACCTCAGTACGTATTAATGTAACATCAAGTCCTATTTTTAGACCTCTGCAATTCCAAGAGGCATAAATCATTCCTGTGCCACCAGTCACCTTTGCATTAGCAATGCCACGCTCAACATTTTACAGGATCCTACCACAATGTAATAGGAAGCAAGTGATATTTAAGATGAATATTTATAACTTTCCTAGATTAAAAGTTAGCCTAAAACAGATGGTTCAGGGGACGAGACGGAGTACTAATTTAAAAAAAAAAAAAAAAAGTGATACACATCACTTCTCCCCACAACTAATCCTGTCTTCTTCACAATAGCTCTCACAGTTGAATTTGGAAAGCAGGTCTTCTGCAGAAACAGAAAATGCTAATGACATGGTCTTGCTTTCTGTTTTTTGTTTTTTCCTCCATGCTCGGTTTTTGTTTGTTTGTTTTGTTGTTCATAATACATCTAATCCTTTGTGATTTTAGCCACTGGGCTCCTCTCTGAAATGTACATCTGATTAAAGAAGGCGAGAAACAGCACAACCACATGACACACTGGTCAAGGTGCTATTTTTACAACAAGCCGCATCCATTATTATGGAAAGAGAATTAAAAGGGAAATCTTCCACACCTGGAAACCCTCTCCATAGAGGTAATTAAAAAAAAAAAAGAAAGAAAACATTTTTATTACTGAATAAGCATGAAACCAGCATGTAATATAAATACATCCAAGTAACTGCCAGCAGATACAAAGACTGAACGTTATCTCATATTGTTATATGCCAGGCAAATACCTGTAATTATGTACAGTTTCAAGATAAGCAATAATAAGTCCTCAAGTAAGAAGACCCAGCTGCACCACTTGTCACACACATTTCATCCCAAATGTACCTGGTGACTGGGGTGACCATTTGCATTAGATAACCCAGTGGTCCTCAACCTTCCTAATGCCGCAGCCCCTCAATACAGTTCTTCACGTTGTGGTGACCTCCAACCATAAAATTATTTTCATTGCTACTTCATAACTGCAATTTTACTCCTGTTATGAATACCAGCATAAATATTTCCGACAGTCTTAGGTGACCCCTGTGTGGCCCCTAGGTAGAGAACCACTGAGCTAACTGGCTTTATTGGGAGCAGAACCAAGCTTCTCATATCTCAGCGACAGGAAAGGGACTTGTAATTTGAATAAGCCTGCCCCTTGGAGTTTCTTGGCTCTGTTTAGATGCCTATGCTCCCAGAAAAACTCGGAGTCTGGGATGCTGTCTCCCTTGAGGCTTATATTTCAAAGGGATGGCTTCCAGACCCTGGAGGAAGACATCCCTAAATCCTAAAGCTGACAAAGGACCCAAAAGGATTAATCAACATTTCAAAGACAGGAGAAAGTACTTACAATTACACATTCTCTGAGGGAGAGACTAAAAGACTGAGGGAGGAAACACTGCTTTCTTTGTAACAGGAAGAACTCAGCCTCTTATTTTTAATTTCTATGAGCTTTTACTCCACAACGGTCAGCGTGATTATCATAATGCAAACTCTTTTACAGAGGGCATGCGACTACTGTAAGTCCCTAAGAGGGGGGGGGGAAAGGCAAAAAGAGCTAACGTAAAATGGTAATGGTTCCTCCACCAACAAATCAGCACAAATTAATATGTCATGCCAAACCACATACATTACGGACTACAATGATTATTGATAATACAGCTCACCAGGGGAAAAGCAAATTCTTAATAAGCCTTTGTTTTCCTGCCCATCTGACAGGGATGACGATTTCATTTTTAATTTGTTCAGAAGTTAAATTTATAATGATAACCAAAGGGAAACAATTTGCTCCCTTGTATGAGATTATCTATATAATCATTAGCCATTAAAAATGTATTATATTGAGTACAAGGGAGTGTTCTGCGCTCGTCTAAATAATGCATGTCACCTGACAAAATGCGAAGCGCACAGCAGAGATCAGCTAAGTAAGTCAACGTACCAAAATTCCAAATAGTCCTATAGTTGGGTGTACCATTGGCTGATGGCGCATTCCAGACACGCCGTTCAAACTCTTTAATGAACTTTCTACCTATATACCGTGGTTTTCCACCAAGAGCTCTGACAAAGCATCATCTAATGTTAGCATTAAGAGGGATGTGCAATACCAATCAATAGTCAAATAAAGCAAAACCACCAGAAATCAGAAGGGATGCTGCAGAGATAAATGTTTTCAAGCGAGCCCTTTAGAGGGCAACCTCAAAGGGAGCCATTCAGAGGACGCTGCCATTAGTAGTGTTCACACTAGGTCTATGAAGGTGTCCCTATTAAATGAAAAGTAGGCACAATCTTAGTTCATCCTAAATATTGTGATTAAAAAAAATAAGAAAAGAAGAATGACTTGATGAAAATACATGAGTCCCCAGTGCAGAGAGTAGTGTTGTACCCCTTTCGCGAAACCCTCAGAGAACACCAAGGAGCTGGTTTCTGATGCAAGCACATAAGGGTCCTTTTATTCAGGTTCAACCTGGGCCACCACACGGCAGATGGAAGGAAATGTGGCGGTGGCCACAAGCCCATGTGTAGAGGGTTTTTATAGGGAAAAACCACAAGCTGGGAATTGGCAACTTGGGATTGGGTAGAAAGGGCAAGGTGATTTTTTGAAACTATTGGTCTAGACTTTGAGCGTGAAACCACATTTGAAACCATTGGGTTAGACTTTTGGCGGGGAACCACAACCCACTGAACAGGATTATCTGGACTGCTCAGCAGGATTATCTAGATATCTTCAAGGGCCTAAACTGCAGACAGGATGTCTGCAGGAGCACACTGCTCTGTATCTGTTCCAGTTGCCATGGCACATTCCTGAGGTCCTTCCTGGAACTGAGTACAGCAGGTTGTCTGAGATAGTGGCCCTACCCTAAGGTAGAACCTGTTAAGTCTAGGCCTTCACAATATCTCAAAAGTTTTTGCTGTCTGAGAAGAGAGAGGCAGAAGGGGATGGGACACTTCAAATTCCTAAATTTCTACACTGTCAAATCTGATGAGTTTATACTAGCAGCGACATCCCACCAACTTCCTGAGAAGCCAAGGAACAACCGTAAGCCTCCCTTTAGTGTGCTCTCCTTTAATTTCCATGACGCAGAGACTGCTTCCCCAACACTTGCCCCTAAGACCCCACTGTGTCGACAGCTGCCTTCTTCACCCCTCTGCAAATTAAAAGTGACCCTAACTTCACTGCCAGCAACTGAGAGACTCGTGTGAGCGTTTCATCTTCCTGTAGCCCTGTTCTGTTTCCCCAGGACGCCGCTTCCCTTTGACTCCAGCAGAGGAGAGAAACCGTAGCCCTCCTGCACCACCTCTCCATCAGCCCTTCCGCAAAGGTCAAGAGAAAACGCCCCGGGAGAGAGGCCTGCTTTCCTAGTGTTCTTCAGACATTGATTTTTTGCTTTCCTATTCTGATCCTGTTAAAACCCACCCTCGTCTGGCCTTGGGAACTAAAGTAATAAAAATTAAAAAGCAAACAGGGTTACTTTTCAACTTTGGAAAATAGGAAGAATTTTTTTTTTTCAAATTAAAAAAAGAGGTAGAATCAAGAGTTAATAAAGCTGTGAGGATAGAGGGGGGGAAAGAAATCCTATGTTAAAATAAAAAGGAAACTATGACTACTACAGGATCATTAAGGCTATGTTTTCTTAATTTTAATTTGTTTATTAACAAGTTGAGGGTCACTGGCCTAGACCAATGGATCATGCAGCCCCTAACCCTGGTAGGTAGGCCTGAGATGGCTTTCTTAAGGAAGACTGGCATTGAAAGAAACTAAACAAGGAAACCTATAGAAGAATCATTTTCTCCGGATGAGCCCGGACCTTTTAGGCTTCTGAATCTGTGTTTTCCTCAGTGTGAATTCACAGCGATGGCCTCCTCACTCAATCAGTGACAGCAGTTTTGTGTTTCATTTGAGTTAAAAATTTCCCAGAAGACTAAAATAAGAATTACACTAAATGAAGACAAATACTAAATTTTAATGTCATCATCAGTGCTTGCCAGAGACCATTAGAATTATCTTCTCTTTCTCCTGTTGTCCTTCAGAAGATATGAAAGAGTCTAAAGTCTTTATTCAAAGCCCAAGAAAAACTTCAGTCACAGTGTTTCCAGGTGCAAGAGGACCTGGGTTTGCTTCCCAGCTCCAAAAACAAAACTTTAGGGCTGGAGAGATAGCTCAGCACTTAAGAGAACTGGCTGATCTTCCAGAAGACCTAGTTCAATTCCCAGCACCCACATGGTGGCTCATGACCATCTGTGACTCCAGTTCCAGGGGATCCTATGTCCTCTTCTGGCCTCTATGGGCAGCAGACATGTACCTGGTACACAGAAAGACACCTAGAGAATGGAAAACACCTATACACAAACAAAAGAAAAAACACATTCACATTTACTGTCTTTCCTTTATTTTTTGTTTGTTTGCCAGGCTTTGTAATCCATTTTCCACATGAAGGCATTTATCATGCACACATTATTTTCTAATGTGTTTAAGAAAATTAAATTATTTAGGAATTCAAAAATCCATAATGGCTCAACAATTGAAGATATTTTGTTAAAGAAACCAAGCAAAACATTATAGAACATAGGTCAAGCTATTCAAAACCTCCAATTAGTAAAACTTTCAGCAATAACAAAAATTAATTCAATTGCCAAACACAATAATTGTGTGCTTATATTAAAGTTCTCAACCAGGCTGTGGATTGTATTTTTGTTTTTTTAAGTATATTTATTATATTTTGTGTATGAGTACTTTGCTTATGTGTATGTGCGTTCATCATGTGTGTGCCTGGTACCCTCAGAGATCAGAAGAGGGCATCGGATCCCCTAGAACTAGAGTTACAAATAGTTGGGAGAATCCATGTGGTCCTGGGAACCAAATCCAAATCCTGTACCAGAACAAGTGCTCTTCCTCACAGAATTGCCTTTCTAGCCCCTGTGATTGTGATATTCCCACTTTTCAGATACGCAAGGTACATCCTTCAAGTTCAGATATCTACTATGAACTAGAGTCTACCTAGACCTAAATCCTATGATATTGACCATCATTTAATAGTCTCAGGCATATGCACATACAGAAGCATTGTTAAAATTGCAGAGGTTGCTCTTCTTAGTATAATTTATAACATTGTCTCAGTTAACTTTTCTATTGTTGTGATAAAACACCATAAACAAAGCAACTTATTGTAGGCAGACTTTTCTTTCCTGCCTGCCAGTTTCCAAATAACCTTCACGGAGACTCAATTATAAATGCTCGAATGATAGCTCAGGCTTATTACTAACTAGCTCTTACAACTAACAAAGAATTTAATTTGGGGCTTACAATTTCAGAGGGTTAGACTCCAGAACCATCATAGCAGGGAGCACAGCATCAGACAGGCAGACGTGGTACTGGAGTAGCTAAGAACTCACATCCTACAACCAGGAATGATGCAAGCCTTTTGAAACCTCAAAATCCACCCTCAGGGAAAGACCTCCAGTGACAAGGTCACATCTCATAATGCTTCCCAACTGGCCCCACTAACTGGGGTACTAGTATTCAAATATATGAGTTTATAGATGAAGGTCATTCAAACCACCATATTAAAAGGATCCAGGGATTTATCAAAAAAATGTTATTTTTGTTACTAATTTGTCATAGGCCCTAATTAGGCAGCATATCAATTCATAGGTTCTATATAATTAAAAAATATTTGAACTCATTACGGATTAATTAAAATATGATTTTTGTTATTTAGGCTGAGGCTAACTCCTAAAATAAACATAGCAGCTCTCTTTTAAAATATTTTCTCAAAATTGACTTCCATTAAGTAAATCTTTATCTATAATGTAGCTATTTCCTATTTTAATTCCAAATTCAAAAGAGAAGCAAGTAAGATTATTATGGTAGTTTGAATGCAATCGACCCCCATAATTTCATAGGGAGTGGCACTATTAGGAGGTGTGGCCTTGTTGAAGTAGGTGTGGCTTTGTTGGAGGAAGTGTGTCACTGTGGGGGTGGGCTTTGAGGTCTCCTATGCTCAAGATACCGCCCAGTGTCTCAGTTCACTTCCTGCTGCCTGAGAATCAAAGATGTAGAATTCTCAGCTCCTTCTCCAGCACCCTGTCTGCCTGTATGCTGCCATGTCCCACCACAATGATAATGGACTGAACCTCTGAACTGTAAGCCACCCAATTAAATGTTTTCATTCATAAGCATTGCCATGGTCATGGTATCCCTTCACAGCAACAGAAACTCCAAGACAATGATCTTGACTACAATGCAAGCCAGCATTGCTTTCCATGTTTACCACATATACACCTTCCCTCCTGGTCCCCATTTTCCAAGCTTCTATGCCAGATCACCCTAATGTTTCTGCCAAAAGCTGATATTTCACATAGTTCCGATATTTTTTCTATTTAATCACAGAATATTACAAAATCTATGGTAAGAATTCCACAGTTCATGAGTCTTTAGCCTTGGGTCCAACCATATCACAGCTCAGTCTTTCTTAGCTCTTGTTAGCAGAGGCCATTGTATGTAAACAAAATTGCACAGATTCCTCAGTGCAAGTCCAAACCTCAGACCATAAGCCCAAGTACACAAAACACCACTTTTTATATATTTATATTTTTACACCTGTGTGATGGAAATGATATCTCAATACACTGAAAGAGTCAATGGTTTAAAAAAACAATAAATAATTATAAAATGAGGACATGAAGTTGGAAAGCAGATGTGACAGGGAGACCTGGGGGGAGTCGGAGGTAGTGAGGGTTCTGTAAAAAATACATTGTATTTATGTATGAATTTTTCTTAAAAAAAAATGAAATTTTTTAGAAGTTTTAAAAAAATCATGCTGTCCCTCATACCTATCATCCTTTAATCCAGTAACACTGGATTTTAATCGTAGGGAAAGGCTTAATCATATACAGGCACAAGGAATCTCTCCACTAAACCTTATTTCTCCGCTTCCTTGCCTGCCTTGGGTTGTAGGCCCACCAGGTACTTGACTGCATAGTCTAACAGACAGACAGCTTGAAACAACTGAGATTTGGAGATAGTAGCATTTATAAATTGAGCACAATACTATTTTCCCTCTAGTTTGTGCATCCCTTCCTCACGTATAATGGTGGGGTACAGACTGCAAGCTTCATCTGGGAAACAGCAGGCAAGACCCCAGCATGGGCAGTCACGGGAAGGGATGGTACGAGGAAATCAGCTGCTCCTCTTAGATCCACAGATCCCAAAGCCTCTGGAAGACAGGTAAGGTGGTGACGATGAACTCACAGTGAAGCTGTCGGAAAGAGCCCTACCCATAATGACTGTTGTCCTTGGGGGAAGAGGAAACATAAAGAATGCATGCAGAGAAGACTCTGGGGGAAAGCCTCCACCAGCAAGTCAAGGAAGGCAGCCTCACACCTACCAGCACCATCATCTTGGGCTTCTAGCCTCCAGAATTTCGAGAAAATAAATTTCTGCTGTCCATTGTTGCTCACTCTATAGTGTTTTGTTATGGCAGCCTTGGCAAACCAAAACACATATGAGTGAGCATCAAGGTTCCATCACAAGCTAGTTTATTCAAATCCTAAAGACTGTCTGTTCGTTTTGTAAGCTGAAATCATACAACTGACTAGCTTCTCTGTTTGCTTGGGTTTTCTATCCACCCCCACTATGTTTATATTGTATTCCATTTGCAGTAATTCACAATAGGTTTCGTTTTGCAATTCTAGGACAAAATGCTTATAATTCTGTTTTCAAAATACCAAACGCTGTGCATTTTAGGAAGTGCATTTCGGATATTCAGTATTTAGATCTGAAATTCTACTGCTGATTCAGAATATTTAGTCCAAGAACCCACATGTTTCTAAGAGATGTGTTTAGCCCGATTTTTTAAATGTTGAATGCTTCAAATGCCTCAAGTGTCTTTATGGGCTTTAAGTGTTTATAAACACTGGCCTTTTCTTTAGAAAATAAGTCACATAATTTTATTCAATAACAAAATAAACTATTCCTATACTTCCATTTCATATGATAGATGCGTACAATCTAAGAGTGAGGTTTTTTTTTACTTTTTTAAGGTCTGATATATGTGGGTTCACATTCGTGTGCCCATGTGTGTATGAAAGTATGCATGCATGTGGAGGTCAAGAGGGCAATGTCAGACACCTTCTTGGAGACTGAACTCAGGTTACCAATTTAGGCAGCAGAGGCCTTTACCTGCTGAGCCACCTCATTAGCCCTAAAATGTTTTTCATGTAGCTGATAATCTAACAATGCATGAGTAGACAATATAAAGACAGAAACAGAATACAGCCTGCCATGTCAGTTATTAGCATATAGCCACACACTAACTTTCCTTCACAGTTTGGAAGAACATTTTCCCTCTGTGTACCTGAAGTACACGACACAGGATTAGTCATAAATCTTGTTCACAACATATTCTCACCACTGGCAATTGTACTCCCCCACGTCAATGAAGTTATTTATCCATTCTTAAAATATTTTTCTATTTTGAAATTATAATTACATCACTTCCCCCTTTCCTTTTCCTCCCTCTAGCCCCTCCCATACCCCTCCTCTCCTCCCCCCCCCCCCCCGCTCTTTGCTCTTACATGACTTTCTGTCCTACAAAGTGAGAGTTATCAGATGCCTAGAGCAGAATTTCTGAGTCACAAGATATATGAGAAGCCACTTTTGCCACAACGTTTAATGGCTTCTAAAATGGTGGCACCAATTTGCATTTTGACCAGAAATGAGAAATGGCCTCTGTCTTCTCCAATAGTTGATGCTACTGGGCTTGTAAATCTTTGCCAAAATAAGACTTTAAAGTGATATTCGTGTCTTTATTTGCTTTTCCGTGATCACTAATGAATTTTGACTCATCATGTTGAGCCTTTCTTTGTGTTTGCTGACTATACCACTTTCTTCTTCTGTGAAATGTCTGTGAATGAAGTTGTCCGTTTCTCAGACTGACTCGTGGGTGACGATTGTGTGGCTGACACCAGCCTTTTGTCAACTTTGTAGCTGTGACAGGACTTCTCATTTCCTTAGAACACTTTCTACATTAACTAAAGTTTTTACATTGATGTGATAAAATGTTCATATTTTATAATCAACATATTTTATTCCTCATACAAGACATATTCCCCTACTCTTATCCCCAAGATACATTTACCTGTGCTTTCCACTAAGTGTCTAAAGTTCTGCTTTTGACATTTAAATCTTTGATCTATCTTGAGTCATTTACTGTACAGGGTGAGAGATAAGGACATTGTTGCATACAGTCCTAGGCAGTCAATGAACCATTTACTCTTTAAGCATTGAACATGAGTTCCAGGAGGTTGCTATTACATGAGTCTCATAAAAATGGCCTCCCACCTCTAAAAATTCAATAAAATTCTAATTACTCATGTGTTGTTTTTCTAAATGAAAGTAACCTTGCACAGTAGTGACTTCAGTTGCTAATTTCATATAATACAGTAAGAAGTGGCTACAGAGACGGCTCAGAGGTTATAAGCATGCACTGCTCTTGTAGAGGACTGGAGCCCAGTTCCCAACACCCAAGCCCCGAGGCTCACAGCCACTTGTAGCTCCAGTTTCAGATGATCAATGCCTTTTTCTGCAAGTATTCACATTCACAAACAAACACAGACACAGACAGACAGACAGACAGACACACACACACACACACACACACACACACACACACACACTTAATTTTCAAAACTAAAAATGGAAGCTGGAGAGATGGCCCAGCAGTTAAGATCCTTTTCCGCTCTTGTGGAGGACCTGGGTTCAATTCCCAGGACCTGTATACTGGCTCTCTATCACCTGTGACTACAGTCCCTAAGGATCCGATGTCCTCTTCCAGCTTCTCTAGGCACCAGATAAGCATGAAGTGTGTTTATGAGGAACATGCACATAAAATAAAAATGAGTAAGTAAAAGTAAAACTCTCTGTCTAGACATTATAGGGCTATATACAGTCTTTGGGTCTAGTTAATTTTGGTATTTTTTTATAATAAAGTTTAAAATAAAATCTTAAAATCCACAGTAATAATGGTGGTTTTAAAAGAGGAAAAGCATGAAGGTGATTTCCCTAACCCTGAATACTCCCAACTCCCCCACCAAGTCATACTGAGGAATCTTTTGGATTAACTGCAACAGAGAGAGAAAGAACATACAATGGCAGACAAATGCAATCATTTCTTCACATATCTGAGTCTATTTCTATTTTTGGAATGTCTACTGTGGCTTAATTTGTTTAACAATCATTCTTATATCAACTATTTTGAACACTACTTTAAAATGCAGTTAAACCAATCTCTACCTTATGGATAAGTGAGGAATGCCAAACCAAAAGTGGGTGAATGGTCAAATGTCCACTACATCCGAGGAGCTTTCATTTCTCTTTGCTAGCCTCATCAATTACTTCTCATCTATGCAAAAAATTAGGAGGCTTGACTTTGAAGCCATTTCACAAAAATCTATTCAATGTCTACTCCTGCCGAGGCATGGTGCTAGACACTACACAGAGCAAAGCTTGGGTCTGAGCATAACAGCAATTTTAAGACACAACTCAGTAGAGCACTGCAGGGCAAACTTTGACCTGCAGTATAATCAGTAATTTAAAAAATGCATTACATAACAGAATTCGCCGAAAATATCACAGTTCTGTTAGTGATTACTAAGCACATGCGTTTCAATGGCCTCGTTAAATAGGCATTCTCGGCTTTCTTTTTAAAGCATCCATTTAATAATTGGATGACATAGGAAACCTAGATTAGAAATAGTCGTCCACATTGGTAAAAAGTCACCAAGTGAAGTCTATCCCCAAGCATGCTCTGAGAGATGGCAAGACAGACGATGAAATGTGTTATCATATCAAGTGAATGATTCTCTCCCCAACCAAGAGACGGGGGGTGGAGGGAGCAGAGGGTTAGGAGAAAACAAAGAAGAATCTTTGCAAGCCCCCTTCTGTAGTGTGCACAGTGAGACACCGTTCTAGCACAGGCCGCTATGACGGTAAACTAGTGCAAGTTAATCATGGGTTTGCAGCTGCCTCAGAAACATAAGGAGTTCTCCATGAAGTGATGGTATTTTAAATGTCCACTTAGGTCTGATACTTCCCAGTCTCGCCCCATTCTGTGTGTTTTCTATACCCCAATGTCTTTAATCAGCCCACCCACAACACTGTAGTGGTCTATCCAGGCTCCCACTACCAGTGGATGCATGACCGATTTTATGAGTACCCAGAAGTTCCAGCTCTCCCTCTCTCTCTCTCCTCTCCTACTTTTAAATCCCGTTCAGCATCAGAGCCCTGGTTTCTACTGAAGTAACTCCTTCTTGATCTCTTACGGCAAAATACACCAATATGAAAATTTTAGAAAGGCTTTATCCTTCACAGGGAAAGAATGTAATCACAAATCTTTCAAGACAATTATAGAAGGAAATATGGTTCCACAAAAATATTAGACGGAAACTATTTCACTAGCAGGCAAAGGAACTCGGATCAAACCCCGAGTCCACGGTAATGCACATGGGGTATCGTTCTGGTTTGCTTTTTTGTTGCTATAATAAAACACTGGTCAAAGATAACTTGAGGAGAAAAGGGTCTATTTGACTTACGCATCCACATCATGATCCATCACAGAACAAAGGATAAGAGAGGACCTGAAGCAGAGACCATGGAGAAATGCTACTTGATAGATTTCATCCTTGGCTTGCTCAGTCTGCTTTCTTACACAGCCTGGGGACACGTATCTAGGAGTGGCAGTGCCCATGGAGGTCTGCACACTCCCACATCAATTATTCAACAAGAAAACGCCCCCACAGACAAACTCACCGGCCAGTCTGAAGGACGCAGCTCTTCCCATATTTGGTGCCAACAAACCAACCAACACAGAAACTGAGTCAACCCATTAACTCTAGAAATACTTAATAACAGCTGAAAGAAATAGCAGTGAGTTCATGTGAATGCTGTAGGGAATCGTATGCTGTGCGGGAGTATTTTTAAATTGTAAACTGGTCTAAAACACAGTTCATTTTCATTTTATGGTCATGACAGGTCACTAGGGAAGATATTTAATGACACATCTCCCTGGACAATCTGGTTTACCTCTGCTAGAGATAGGACTCCCAACGAATGTGTACAAAAATGACAAGATGATGTTCAAAACCGTTCCTTCACTCAGTCATTAACCTAGCCAGTCATTTGAAACAAGAGCGGATGCCAGGCATGTATGTCAGATAAGAGACAAAGGCAGCTGTGACCCCATGCCTCTGGAGCTTATATTCTGTCCATGGTCCAACGCAGCCCAAAAAAATTGGAGTTGTTGCAAACACAGGCAGCATCATTAGATTCCCAAGCAAGCATCACTTTTTCCGAAATGATCATCATCCGCCGAGACAGGGAGACTGTGCAATATGATTCATGTCAATCATCAGCCCGTGAGGTCAGCACAGTCTTAAACCATATGACCCACCACATCTTTCTTCACTAATAGACAGAGAGGTCCAGAAGAAACCCAAGACTTTCACAACTGAAAATCTAATATAAAATTTCTGCACGTGAAAATGCAGAGCGTCTGCTTCGTGTTGGTGACACCCCCACTTGACAGGAATAAGTTACCATTCGGGCTCAGGGGGCTCAAGACACTCTGAAGTAGATACCATCTTGTCTTGTTTAAGCTTCACAAGTTCTCGCTCTCGGGACTATCATTAACATGTCACTTTGTAAGCGAGGGAAATAAGGAACAGAGAGGCCGATAACTTTGTACGAGGTCACACAGCTATCTCCAACCCAGACTGCCTTACACAGTCCAGCCTGTACCCTCTGTGATCACTGCTTCATCATGAAGCCCTACAACAGAGGCACAGTTAGAGAGCACAGTGGTTAGGAAACATCTCCCAAGGTGCTGGGTACATCCAGAGGCAACATTCACGTGGGTTACGTGGAATTGGCACCACTTAGGGGTATGCTGTGTAACATATTATGTGGCAACCTATCATATACCAAACTAGTCTTCTCCCCACCTTTCTTATGTTTCCTCTCCATTCAAAAACACTCTCCTTCCCTCTCTCTCTCTCTCTCTCTCTCTCTCTCTCTCTCTCTCTCTCTCTCTCTCTCTCTCTCCTTTCCTTTTCTAGTGCTTGAACCCAGTCAGGTCCAGCCCATCTTATCCTTAAAGCCTTCCTAGGCTTTTCCGACCTCAAGGGTTTGTCTGTGCAGCACGTCTCTGAGCAGTCACGTGATGTTCGCTCTGTACACACCGAGCCACTGCTCACCACTCAACCGCCTAACATGTCCAAACACAACTGTTCACACTGATGCACCGAAGCTCATGGATCGCAGAAGGTAGATCTGACTCTCCCTGTGCATTCCCCTGCACAGAGAGAGAGAGAGAGAGAGAGAGAGAGAGAGAGAGAGAGAGCTAATATTTTCATAAGCACTCTTTAGACAATTGATGGATTCACTGATGGATCTATTGAGTAAACACTCACCGCTGTACTTCTCCCTCACACAGAAACACACACAGTGTGTGAGCCTGTGTGGCAATGGTCTCAGCGGAGGGAGCGAAAAGTGCTTCTACTGGGTAATTGTCTTAAATATGTATATAAAAAATCACCAGAAATGGACATGTATAAGGATTCCATTGGAAAAGTTTTAAAGAAAGAACTGGACAAGTGAGACAGGAAACTTGTTTTATGAATTTAGCACTGAAGTACTTTCTTGAGCTCTGAAAAATCAGATGCTTCTCTCCATCAATTCTGTCATTCCCCTTCAGGAGGTGTAATATATCTTCAGCACACTTCAAGTGCCTCTTAAAACAGGAATTGTTAACCTTTTCTGCTTTAGTGCTTTCTAGTACACCCACCTCTCTGCCTGTCTCTGTCTCTCTATCTCTGTCTGTCTGTCTATCTATCTATCTCTATCTGTCTCTCTCTCTGTCCCTCACTCACTCACTCACTCCCCCCTCTCTCCATATCTCTCTTCCCACATAACATGATCTCTCTCATCCCACACCCTCAAAACCATTTTTCACATTGAATTTCTAGTTCAGGCATCAAAACAGCGCCTGAAATTTGTTCATGAACTTGGGCGCCCTCTGCTGGCTCCAAAGCAGTACAACATGCATCTCTGCAGAACTGACATCATGGGAACTTGTTAAGTTTCTCCTGTTTACCAATTAAAATTTAAACTCAATAGTCAGCTAAATGAACGTTTTGGAAAAAGCAAAGAATCAGCACGTGAGTCAACCAGTATTAAAAAATGAAGATAATAGGTTTTGAAGATACTCCTACAAAAAATTTGGTTTTTGCCATTTGTTCCCATCTGTAGTAGAATAGTTGAGTTCAGAGACTCAGAGAGACGCAGAACCACAGAGATAATGATATAAAACTGCTCAGAAGAAAACATCTATAAGAAATAAGTTCAGACGTACATATATATATTTTCTGGAATCAAATGCAAATGAATGATCACAGATTATGTAAGGTCCTGAAGTAAGGTTCTGAATAAAGAGAAAGCAGTTAACTAATTAATATCACTGAGGGAATGGAGAACAAAACTGTTGGTAAGAACACTGAAATATACTTACTACTCAACCTTATGGTATAGAAAATACTGAGGTTACACGCGTACCAAAAAAAAACCCTAAAATCACAAAACATATTGCACATTTACTAAACATAATAGAAATGTAACTTATACATCAAACTGGAAATGGCA